>NW_011369097.1:287687-287908 GCF_000735185.1 Notothenia coriiceps | reverse complement strand
CACTCATACACCAACACTCTATACAAATACACCACACACACACACACACACACACACACACACACACACACACACACACACACGTACGTACACATTGTGTGTCGCACTACAGGGACTTTGGAGATTAATGACTGTATAGGTGCTGCAGTGCAGAGGGGAGGCCAGGGGGAGAGGAGGACAAGAGAAGGGAGGGAGGGGAGAGATTTAGGAGAGGCGGGGGG
>NW_011369097.1:278805-287647 GCF_000735185.1 Notothenia coriiceps | reverse complement strand
TTAGCATGGTCTCCCCACAGGGTTGTGTGTTAAGTCCCTTCTATATTCCCTCTTCAGACATGACTGCAAAACCAGTGTGCGAAAAAAGTACACGTCCCATCCTCCGGCCGGACGTGTGATTACCATAATCGGACCAAGTAGATCTTTCAATTGACAAGTGACGTTTTACTCGCGCGTTGATTATTGCAAATTATGAAAATTCCAGTTAAAAAGGCAGAACGTCATTCGGGAAATGTAACGTGTGGTCCGCCATTGTACGTTAGAAAAGTTAGTTTCGTTCTGCCTTGTCGATTTCTAAGGAAACATCGCGCCCTGTACGGCGGGGCGGGAGCGGGGCGGAGCGGGCGGAGGAGCGGGGCGGGGCGGGAAGTGTCAGACAGTGGCAAGGGTTGGAGACAAAACTGGTCTCCGAGTAGGAAACAAATAACAAATGGTCGGCTCCCAGGATTGATAAGAGTTTGTGAAAGGAAGGCGAGGCCGAGCCGCACGCTGACGGCAGCTCCTCTCGTCTCATCTCCGTATCACTGATTGCTTGGCATGGTGCAGCTCAGCGTCTCTCTCTCTCTTTCTACGCACAGCGATCCGCGCCGTTTAACAGCCTTATCTTGTCCAACTTCTAGTCTTTCTCACATAATGAAAGGTTATTAAGCGTTTCAGCCTCCGTGTGGTGTTAATATGACCGCGCATTTCCTGATGAATGTAAGCAGCAGTCCTGGTCCTCGACGCTGTATCACACCCCGGACCCCCAGGGCACAGTTAGGTCAATATTTTTTGAAGCGGATAGTAAGTAATTATTGAAGCAAATACATTATTTACTTAAAAACAGTGAGCATCGGGAGCTGCAGATGTGATGAGGACATGTGCAAGCGTTTGAGTTCTGAAAGCGTAGGCCTATAGGTATAAATATATGTATGATTATTATTATTATTAGGCCATTGTTGGACATGTGTGGTTGGAACTGCTGTCTCACAGGCAGGTTGCAGCATGTGTGTGCAGGACATTGTGTTGGACACACAGACTTGTGTGGTTAGACTCTGTCTCACAGGCAGTTGCAGGTAACATCAGAGAAACTGGGCAAATTTTACATTCTCAAATGCAGCAACTTTAGAACTAACAAAAATGCGAGATATTTCTAATTGATGTCAATAATCGTAAGCAAATTCAACGTAGAAGTGATTTGTAATAGGAAACAAGATTGACTTAGTTTTCATAAAATATTTTTTTCGACCAGTTGTGCCATGGGACTATTTTTACCCTCTCAAGACCGGAATCGGAGAACCGAAATAACTGGATCGAAAAGCCGAACCGGAACGTTAAAACCAAAAAGAACAAACCCTAGGTCTGATGCAGTAAAATCTTACCGCTAACGGTAGCTCCTTGAGTAGGGTGTCGTAAAAACGTGGGAAAATGTAAAAATACGATGACGAAGAAGAAAGATTCCAGTGCGGTCCCAATTTGGTGTCCATTCTGGACAAGTGAAAATGTATTCGCCAAGTAAATTGCCAAACTCACTTGTCATGACAAGTTACTCTCTAAAAACTTTTTCTCACACTGAAACCTGTACATGGCTCAAACACATCGCGTAAGTTTTGCAGACGACACTACCAGTGGTCGGGCTTGTCAGCAACAATGCGAAGACGCATACAGCGGAGAGGTTAAGCTCTGGCATAGCGGTGCGCTAACAACAAACCTGGCTCTCAACACCAAGGAAGACGAAAGAGGTCATTGGACTTCAGAAGCGAACAAGACGCACGCACTCCCAGTTCATCTAGGGAGAAGAGTTGAGCGGGTCACCAGCTTCAAGTTCCTGGAGAGTCCACATCTCGGAGGACCTCTCCTGGACCACCACACCTCAGCGCTAGTCAAAGAATCTTCTTCCTGAGGAAACTGGCAAAACTCCGCCTATCCTCCCAGGTGCTAATGAACTTCTACCGTTGCACCATCGAGAGCATCCTCTCCACCAGTTTGCCCATAGCGTTGGACTTTTCCATCGACCCGGTGCACCTGGAATGAGTTGTTCTTTATTTTGATAATTTTAGGGACCAACATTTTTTGGGACAGGTCAATTTCAATCACAGCAATTTAATCTACAAAGCAGTGAAAAGTACTCTGTGTGAGCACAAAATAAATTGATGCTAATGGCTTTAATCTGACATCCAGAGGAGGAAGGAGCCAAGAAGTCAGAATGGACATCCTTAGGATAGTCTCTAATGCCTAATTTCCATTGCATGGCTCAGGCATGGCTCAACTCGACCCGGCTACTTTTCTCTATTGTGTTTTCATCTGCAGATAGTACCCACCTAGCGTAGACGAGAATCTCAGCGGATCGAAGCAGCTTCGTGCAAAAGTGCATCACATGCTTGATCTTTTTATTTGAAATTGAAGAGAGAAACATCTGCACCTCGTTAATTGTATTGCTTAGTTCCCGGACTTCCATTTATTTAATGTTTTCGAATCGCTATCGGCAATAGTTTGGTTGGTGCAGGATGTTCCGATGACGCACTGGTGAAGACTCTCTGACCAATCAGTTGTCAGCAGCTTTTAGTATCATCATCTTATTACACTAAGCACAATCTCGACCGAGGTGTTACCAAAAAAGGGCCAGCTACTATCCTCAACATTTGAGTGACTGAGATCATGTAAGTGTATTTCAAGTGTACTATGTATTAATGTATTGAGCTGTACTTAAATCAGGTTTTAAAATTGTTTGACTGATAGAGATCATGCAATGTTATTATTTGTTTATTGATTGTTATGAACCTGCTTGAGGACCACAGATGGAAATGAGCTATTAGCTATAATCTGGCATGTTGCATCTCTTCTCTTTGCTGAGATTAATGTATTTGTATGCATGGTCCTTCTATAAATAAATACATACATACTGTATATACATTTGCTAATTGAAAAACAAAAAAGGAGAACCATACGTGGAAATGAGGCATAAGCGGCATTTTCACCTTCCTTGTTCAGCTTACGGGGGAAACAGGTACAAAAGTGTTCCTTCTGCTTTCCTAAAGACTGGCCCAAACAAATGTAAGAACACACACAAAAAAGAAGAATTCCACGAGTGTTTGGTGAATGGAGCTACAAATCTATTTTGTTACAGTTAATCGTAGAGGCTGGAAATGGGATTCCAGTGGGCTGGAATCCAAAGAGACTCTGGTTGGAAATGGCTGAGACAGTAATGGCTTTTAAGAATGAGCAAAGTCATAAATGGGCTTACATTAAATCCACATTTACAAAATGGCTGTTGCCCTCTGAGCACTGGTGTGATTATTTAAAGCCCCCTTCACACTGTATATAAGAATTGCATAGTCTGAATCAGGTAAACAGGCATTAAACAGACTTTAAACTTTAAGCTTCCCAGAACAAGGTTGGAGAGTGATGACTATGTGTGAATAGAGCTGCTCATTGTCCAGGCTGAACCATCTTGATGATGGTCCATGTGACTGGCGTATAACCAGAAGTACCAGGATTCTAACTGGAGATTTCTTGGAGCTTTTGGACATGTAATCAGATGACTGAGAATAATCAGGTTTAGGCAGATTTTTCACACGCGTGCCCATAAAGAATTCTGTTTAACTGATTAAACGCAGTCACCCCACTTCTAGTTCAATATTACTTTGAATAGTGTCTCGTTGAACCAACGTTCAACTGTTGTACCAACAGTGAAATCTTTAGATGAAGTGACACCCCTGGGCCCCGAATATCTAAAACGTAATAGATTAAACATTATTATTTTCAAGATATTATTTTTGTCCGATCCATGTGGGTGGGTAGTTGGCCCAGCTCAGTCAGGAAAAAGACTAAGAAACGGAGAGTAAAAAATAAACATTTTGGTGCATATGGCCTGGGTGAGAAGCTTTTACTGCATGTTTAAGGCGCAATCTAAATTGTCATTAACAAATCTGCTTAACAACACCTAAAGCTATCTTATTTTAACGTAATACTACTTCCTGTCTGTTTTCACTCTGTATGCTAAGCTAATCAAACGGTTAGCTTAGCATACAGCTTATACGGAGTATTACCCAAGAAAAATAACTATAAAAACTTAAAATATTAAATAAATAAATACAATTACCCACTTCTATTTTTATGCTTAACACAAATATAAAAAAATTTCTTTATTGATCCTCAATAAAACAGATTGGTGGTTTTTGGTGTTTAGTCCTAAATGCCAGTTTTCACCAGTATCATCTTATGAAAATAAAAAACACAATCGAACACAAAACTGTTGGGCATATTACGTTTATACTAAATATCGAGCATTATCTATCAAATTTTGATTGATAAAATGTTTTTGTTTGCAAATATCAATATTGGCATTAGCCTGAAACACCACACTAATATAGGCCACAAATGCAATATTCCTTTTTTTCAAAGGATCCACAAAATACCTTAAAAAAGCATGCATTTAATGAAACAATTTTCATTTGCGGATTAATACACATTTTGTGCTTTATGAGTATTTTGGCAGCAGGACGGTGTTTCAGTTTTGATTTAGCGCCAGTTTTTTGTCTGATTTATTTTGGACTGATTTATTTGGGGGTCGACACATGGTTGCACATGATATGCAAGCACTGATTGATTATTTTCCACCCTGCTGTCCAAGGTCATGAGGTCACAATCATGCAGAAGTGCTCATTAAAATAAACATAAACAAATTGCAAGACTGGCTGTTTAAAGCTAGCTGAGTAAACCAGAATTAGAAGTTCAAACCGGGATTCATGTTAAGATTTTCTGACAAAACACAAATGCACGTAATGGGCAGGGTGGCCCAAACGGCTCCTGCTGTCAAATGAATGAGGGTCATCGGGAGGAGAGGAAGTGTGTTTGGGGGATGGGTGGGGGATGGGTAGGGATTATGTGTGTGTCATTACACCCACAGACAGCTGCGGGTGTAATAAATATGATGAAATGAGGGGATGAGAGGACAGCTGAAATTAGGATTTTGGGTTTGTTTATGTTTTTTCTGTCTGCTCTGTACAATATCAGTGAGGCAAAATGAGAGAGGCACTTCACTCACTAAGCCCTGTTTGACTTAGCAGCAGTTCATCATGAGTCAGGGCGATCTGCAAACAATGAAGACTCCACCTAATGGCCTTTCACCTCTCCTTTGCCTCGCTCTATTTAAGTCCTCATCTCTTAACTTCCTCCCAGCCTCATTGATGCATCCCCACCCTCCTTCTTCCCAGCCTCCGCCNCACAGGGCAAAAAGCAGAATGTTACCAGTATATTTACAACAGTTGTTTGTTTTTGGATCAGACAAGGAAGACCACAAAAGGAAATAAAATGTTAAGCATCCTTAGATGCTTAACATTTTATTTCCTTTTGTGGTCTTCCTTGTCTGATCCAAAAACAAACAACTGTTGTAAATATACTGGTAACATTCTGCTTTTTGCCCTGTGCATTACTGATAATGTCTGCAGCTCAGCTGTCTCTGAGTCTATCTATCTATCTATCTATCTATCTATCTATCTATCTATCTATCTATCTATCTATCTATCTATCTATCTATCTATCTATCTATCTTTACAAGGCTGTCTTTAAGTTGATTTCAGGCACTTTTGTATCCTTTTAAAAACTTACAGAATATCTGTCACTCAATTAACGAAAAAAGAGATACAAAAGTTCCAATTTATTCCCCAATTTTTGATGAAAAATAATAATAAACCTCTTATAAAAACGTCCTTCTACCACTCAATTCCCTAAAAAAAGGAGAAATGTGACGCTACGCAACTGCCCACGCTCCTTGGAAGTCCCTGCACGTCCCTTTGATACTGACACACACACACACACACACACACACACACACACACACACACGCACACACGCTCCATGCGCTGAATGATAATGCCTCTCAGGGTGTGATGGAGCAGCTGCTGAGCACAAACACACATCCATCTCCCACAGGAAGTTATTGCTCAAACAAATGAAGAGAGTGTGTTGTTCTTGTGCTGATGACCGTCACCATATCTGACACACACACACACATACACACACACACACACACACACACACACACACACACACACACACGCACGCACACACACACACACATACACACACACACGCACGCACACACACACACACACACACACACACACACACGCACACACACACGCGCATACAGTGATAAACAGTAGTGGTGTGTGTGTTCATTCTCTCTTCCTGCTCCTGTTAACAGCACAGTGGAAAGATGAAGGTCATAGATTCACTCTCACACACGCACACAAACACACACGCACGCACGCACACACACACACACACACACACACACACACACACACACACAGGTGTGTGTAGCTGCGGGCGTGTAGCTACGGGCGTGTGTAGCTATGGGTGTGTAGCTACGAGCGTGTAGCTGCGGGCGTGTGTAGCTACGAGCGTGTAGCTGCGGGCGTGTGTAGCTACGAGTGTGTAGCTGCGGGCGTGTGTAGCTGCAGGTGTGTAGCTGCGGGCGTATAGCGGGCGTGTAGCTGCGGGTGTGTAGCTGCGGGTATCCTCTTTAAAGCTGATTATTGTAACGCAGAGTTTTAATGAGGATTTATTGTTCGTTAATGAGCTCCTATTTTATCTTGAGATGTAAAAATAGTTGAAAGTGAGTTTGACGTTGAGCCTCTATCTTTGATAATGGGTGAACAGGGAGGAGAGTGAACATTAGCTCTCATCTCAGTCGGCACCCCGATGAACCATGTTACTGTGTCAATGTACAATATTTAATTTCACATTCTGTTCTTGTATCAGAATCAGGTTTATCACCAGGCTTGCCCCCCTCTCCTGTCCAATAGAGAAGTCCTCCCCCCCTCTCCCCCCCCGCCTGTCATCAGACGGATGATTTATGGCGGCCATGTTCTGGAGGAGATGATAAAATGAGGAAGCGACGCTCTGTCAGCCTTGATCCTGCTGAGGGACGACGGGGCGTTCAGGGCCTTCACACTGCCGTAAATCACAGCCTTGTTATAAATAAAGTGTGTCGGGAGGCAGCGTGGGGGGGGGGGCGTACAGCTTCTACCTGCAGATACACAACGCTTTATATCTCACTCTGTAGCGTATACTCGTGTGTTTCATAAACCTGTGTTTGAGGATCATTATGTATTTATTTCAACGAGGAGCGAGCGGACAAATACATTCATCTCAGAGAAGAGAAGAGATGCAGCTAACAGCTCATCTCCACCTGCAGTCCTCAGGTACACAACAACAACACAACAACACAACAACACACACTGCACACTGCACACACTGCACATGGTACACACACTGCACATGGTACACACACTGTACACACTGCACACTGCACACACTGCACACACTGTGCACACACTGCACACTGCACACACTGTACACACTGCACACTGCACACACTGTACACACTGCACACTGCACACACTGTACACAGTACACACACTGCACATGGTACACACACTGTACACACTGTACACACTGCACACACTGCACACTGCACACACTGTACACACTGCACACTGCACACACTGCACACACTGTGCACACACTGCACACTGCACACACTGCACACACTGCACACTGCACACACTGTGCACACACTGCACACACTGTACACACTGCGCACACTGCACACACTGTACACACTGCACACACTGTACACACTGCACACACTGCACACACTGCACACTGCACACACTGCACACACTGCACACTGCACACACTGCACACACTGCACACACTGCACACTGCACACACTGCACACACTGCACACACTGCACACACTGTACACACTGTACACAGTACACACACTGCACATGGTACACACACTGCACACACTGTACACACTGCACACTGCACACACTGCACACACTGTACACACTGCACACACTGTGCACACTGCACACAGTACACACTGCACACACTGCACACACTGTACACAGTACACACACTGCACATGGTACACACACTGCACACACTGCACACACTGTACACAGTACACACACTGCACACACTGTACACACTGTACACAGTACACACTGCACACACTGTACACACTGTACACACTGTACACAGTACACACACTGCACACACTGCACACACTGTACACACTGCACACACTGTGCACACTGCACACACTGCACACACTGTACACAGTACACACTGCACACACTGTACACACTGTACACAGTACACACACTGCACATGGTACACACACTGCACACACTGTACACAGTACACACACTGCACATGGTACACACACTGCACACACTGTACACAGTACACACACTGCACATGGTACACACACTGCACACACTGCACACAGTACACACTGCATCATCTCCATCACACCAACAGCATGGTTTAAGCACAGGTCGATACAATAACACACAGTTCAAAGACAATATCTCTAGGAGCTGGTTTTGGGCTCAGTCTGTGCTTGGCTTTGGGACTAAAGGAGTGCCGGTTCGAGTCCCGATCAGACCATCAAATACGGAGTGTGGACTGGGAGCTGCCGAGGTGCCCCTGAGCAAGGCACTGAACCCCTAGCTGCTCCCTGGAGCCGGGGAGACTGGCAGCCTCTCCAGGAGCAGGTGCTTTCTACCTTCTGTGCAGACTCAAGTCTCTCTCCTCGTGAGCTCAGCAGCTTCAGAAGACATGAGAAACTGGGGTCCTCCTCCTGCAGAGCAACGTGAATGTGTGTATAGGACATAGAACAACGAAACAGGTCAAATAGAAGTAGAGCAAGAAGAGGCTATACAAGTACATGGAATATGATGTGTAGATAATTAGCAAGATGCAATCAGATGAATGTTCTGGATGTTCTTTAAAAAGCTCAGGTGTTTCACAGTCTGATGGCCTGTGGGGTGAAGTGTGT
>NW_011369097.1:268729-274401 GCF_000735185.1 Notothenia coriiceps | reverse complement strand
CTGGGGGGAGGGGATCGTGTGTGGTGTGTGGTCTCCCCGACGATTAGATGTTTGTGGAAACAACGTTATACACGAATATACACGTTGAGTATAATACGGTGAGATGGATTGACCACATTACATATAGACCGGTGATTTAGTTAGGGTAGGTGGATATATACGGTAATTATTGACACCTTAAATATGGACTGCCGATCTGGGAACAATGACCAACCGTTGCGCGATAGATAGGAACATAAACACTAACCATACAACGACAATTTCATGGCATTTGATACACGTTATAAACGAAATACACGTCTATATATGAAATATATTGTTACGTAGAAATTATTGACATTATATACGGGCCCGCGATTAGGATTCTTGACGATGTCCTAAACCTAAACCATCTAAACTAAACCAGATAAACTAGAAATAAAAAAACTTTAATACATTAAAAATGAAAAAAAATCGTATAACAAATAATATAATATGAACATGAAACAAATCGTTATAACAACACACAAACAAATGCATTAACCATTGCATCATCTTCCTTATGTGGAAAACTGTTCCTTTTAAGGAAGTAAGTTTCGCCATCAAACCCCAACCCACATACACCAAGCTGAAATCACTGTTGGGACCGTGACCCTTTGCCACGCCCATCCCGTATGACAAAATATTCCACATACGTCGAACAACATTGCGCCTCAGTACGCACCCCCGCCGGCTGCTCCGATGCAATTTGACCCATCCAGAAAACTTCTTTAGGGGGCGCGCTCAAGTCACATGGCGAATTAACTTCCATGGGTTCGGCTCCTTTTAGACTTGTCGAAGCCACGCGCAATGCGTCTCGGCGGAGGAGGTGCCTGTCGTTGCGCGTAGTATCGGTTACTCCTGCTCTATTCAAACACGAGTGCTACTCAGGACGAACCCGTCATCTCTGCGAGGGGCGAGCTTATACGCGAATATCATGTTCGCTGACACAGCAGCGCGTCCAACTGTCTGACAACGACCCCCACACATCTTCCCTACCCGCGTCCTCAGACCGAAATCCCTAAACAAAACGCGCATTTTGCTTTCGCGCCAAGACTTACATTACCCGAGGGAGAGCGCGGGTGATTACTCACTTATAACAATTTCAATCAAGCCACAATTATAATTTCCTATCGACTAATACAAGACACCTAACCAGGTAAGTCTGATTCATACATACTAGCAAACCTAAATATTAATAACTACATAACTACACATAAGTCTTCACCATCAACGCCATAGACTGAACAAATACTAACGTCCCCCGACACATGAACCTTCGACGTTCCATGCTTCATAGAGTTCTAACATGAGTCAGTGTCACTATCTCATTACATGCCAATCAAGAGAGGGCCTGAGACCGGGTTCGTGTCCACATGTGATACCTGCAGCTTTCTCCCTCTCGACGCGAAACGTTCAACACTCGACTTGATGGAATCTGCCAAGGTAGACCAAACCACAATATCAATGACAGCCGCACCAGACACAGTCCGCGGTTAGAGTCTCCTTATAATTGGTTGTCCAACTTTACATCTTCCGCCAATCGTTACTGCGTTCTAACTTACAAGTCCCTAGGCAATTAGTAATTTGAAATGCAAACCGACGTTTACCTTTAGTGTTACATACAAAATATTTTTTAGCTCAACCGACCCTACAATACAGCATGAGCCCGATACCTCAATAAGACGCCTGACGTCGACGGAGTTCCATCATTGTCATTTTTCCCTCCTTAACGCAATGGGCACGTCGGAACGCGCGAGTCCACATATAAGTCCAAACTCCCGGCGCTTTTGCCAGATAAAAATGTTATTTAAATACTTACCTGAGCAAAAGTTCACTTGATAAGTCTCGTAAAACATTATGGGCATACAGGGCAAGTTCTATCTACGTTCGAAAGTGAGAAGCAGAAGATTCTCCGAAACCGTCGCCCTCTTACAAAATGTAAGTCCGGTCACAAAGACGCCTCCGTACCACCAGTACCGGCAGTATCGTTAGCAAACCGGGTATCTGTGAACAAGACGACCCGACCGAGCCTAAGAAACAAAGAGTGAAAGGGGCGCAGACAGTCTCAGCAACAGACGAACCGCATACCTTTTCCCTCATCAAGGCGCTTTATCACCTTAAGGACCATTTAAGGAAAAGGTAGGTACGCCGCCCTGGTATCTCCTTGTCATCCAGCGATCGTCGAGGGAGACGGCAGTTCGTACACTGTGAGACAAATGTAGCTTCACCGCTCGGCACTGAAACATATAGTGCTGGTTGTAAAGTCTGACCGCTGCAGGAAGGAAGGACCTGCGGTATCTTTCCGTGTGACAGGTGGGGTGCAGCAGCCTGTCGCTGAAGGTGCTGCACAGTGAGGACAGGGTTTCCTGAAGGGGGTGGGACATATTATCCAACAGGGAGGACAGCTTGGCTGCCATTCTCCTGTCTCCCACCACCTCCACAGTGTCCAGAGGACTCCCCAGGACAGAGCTGGCCTTCCTTACCAGTCTGTTCAGTCTCTTCCTGTCAGCAGCCGAGATGCTGCTGCCCCGGCAGGCCACACCATAGAAAATGGCTGATGCCACAACAGAGTCAAAGAAGGTCTGAAGGAGCACCCCGAAAGACCTCAGTCTCCTCAGCAGAAATCAACAATGAAATCTGAGCAGAATTCCACAACCCTTTGACAATTGATGGTATTTGAAATGGAAAATGCATACATTTGACAGTTCAGTTTTGAGAGTTCATCTGTTTCATAATCGTACGTTGTTTTTCAGTATATTTGAAATGACTAGGTTTCATTACATTAGCTAGCTAGCTTATAGCAGATCTGCAATAATTTCAGGAGGAATCATGTGATCGCATTTTTCGAATAACCCAAGAAACGTAGATGTTAGGTAAATTGCCAACAACAGTGACAGTTGGCCAATTTTATAACCCCCACATTTCAGCAAGCACTTTTAGTTCCCCCTCGAAACAGTTTCCGTTGTGTCTTGAGCTTCTTGCAGCTTTTTTTTATTTGCTGCAAGATGTTTCTTCTTTGTATGTGTTTTGGCAGATTGGTGTTTTTATGTTTGCATCGTTTCTAAAGCTTTAGCGCGTTTCTCCTATTGGAAATGTTTTGGGCAGTTGTAGTGCGTTTGCACCTGTCGGCCACCGTAGTTAAGGCTGCATAGGTAAAATATTTACAGAATAACAATGATAAAGTTCACCAGCTACATTTTACAGAGCGACCAAATTGAGGACAGAAAGTTCCTATTCTCTGTCGAATCTCTTTATAATATCCATGTGAATCTTGCATTTGTTGTTAAGTCACTATCAAATTCCAAAACTCATCTACTATCTTGCTTATAATACTAATGAATTACTTAAAAACGTACTTTCCATGACAGAAAACCTAAATCAAGCTCCTGAATGATGTTATATTATATACTTTTTCTTGTGAGTTTAATATACAGTAGCCTACAGTATTTTGTATTGCTGAACATAAAAGTACATTTTAAAGATGATATTGTATTATTATATATCCTTAGATTAACTTAGAATGCAATAGTATTTAATATTACCTATTCAAATTAAACTCCAGGCAGTGAATCCCAGTTCATTGACAAGAAGCCAACAAAAATTGGATTCCCCACAAATGTACCTGCTGCACAAACAATCAATTTGACTTTTGCACTTGCAATAATAAATAAATAAACAGTCTGTGTGTATAGTAGGTCCATAGTGTAATTAATAAGAAATAATACCAATTGTTCACTACGTTTGACCAGTGACTAAAAAAACGGAGAAATAATTATAGAGATAAAGTATATGAGATAAACCCGATAAACTCTGAAGTCTTATTGCTGCATTTGAGTGGCTGACAAATTGTTGCTAAGCTACATCCAAAAAGAGCCACATAGGGAAAATTGTATGACTGTCATTATATCATGATAACGGAAGGAGGAAGAAAATTGAGATGTTTCCATATTAGATGCAAATTACTTTTACAAAGCCATTTGTATAGGTGTTGGAGACTCGCTTCAGCAACGTCCAGCAGGCAGTGAGCATTGTAAAGTCTCATGGCAAAAAAACAACCTTCCAGGGGGTGTATTTAAAAAAAAAAGAGAGAACTTTGAAGATCCTCTGTGCTGTTTTACACCCATGGGGTTTGCATTTGTGTGGGTTTGCCGGTGTAGGTACCATTATGTGTTCGGCCTACAAGAGAGGTTTCTCAATACTATAATAAAAATGTCCCCTCCTCGACTCCTCGACTCCTTGGTTCTCCGGTAGTGACCCGGAAATGAATTTCAACGCGCCATTTTTAAGGACATCTAATTTCTCTAAATGCACTTCGAGCTATTTGTGTCTCGTCGACCGTCTTATAAGTCTAAATCAATAATAATCTTAGAGTCGCGGCACGGAAACTTATGACGAAACTGGTTTGTATAACGATCGGTAGACATCTCTTTGGACCCACACGCCCAAAGCCCGTGTCGAGTATTTAACCAAATCGATGATGAATTTCCTGTTCTTTTTTTGAACGCACGCACTATCCGTTGAGTGTGTAGCGTGAAACTGTTTATACAGTACGTCCCAAGGAGTTCCCGGGTAGAATCGCTGGAAACGGAAAAATTATAATATACGATGGAGACCGACTTAATAACTATTTTTCTCGGGCCTAGATTCGATAGTGCAGATACGTCTGCCCTGTGGGTCTAAATAAAAAAAATTTATTGTGGCGTCATCAGATAGAGGCTAATCTTGTCGACCCGGTCTCACGTACCAGCGTCGACTCGCACCGTACTGAGTCTTGAAAGAGGTCTGACCTCTTTGCTTTCTTGCCTAGTATACAAAAACGCTCGTTCTTCGACTGGCTAAGTTTTCATTAGCGGTCTCGGGAAGTCAGCTGTTGATAAAAATTTTATGATTAATTTGTCTTAGATCCACATACTACGCTGAGTCTGGTACTTAAATTGTATTTTTAATGTTGTCAGTAATCCAGACGCGACATAATGAGTGGACGTTCGTTATATAGCTCCCGTAATTTTTGATAACGAGTGTTGTCGCTCGTTCGAACCGAGTACGAAAATAAAAGTCATCTGAGTTGATCGTTAATCACATAAGTGTCCCGGACTGTTTCTAGGTAGTTCTTTTGAACGGTCGACTAAGCTTGCGGCGGGGACGGCACAGAGGACGGTGATTGTGATTTTTCTCCACCTGTGTAAAGTCAGCGCGCGAAGACTTCAGATAATGTACCGAAGTCAGCCGGGTTTCTCAACTAAAATTTCGAAGATAACGGATCAAAAAACTTAGTCAATGTACCAAATCCTGTTTCAATAACAACTTGAGGATTAATGCTCGGTAGTTCCACGGAGTCCAGAAGACCCTGCCAGACGATAGCCAAGGCTTGCACTTTTTGTTTTTGTACCTACGTCCGCGTAATCTGAGACAAACGGGGGCCTGTGAGACTTGTTTGATGGGTTAGTACGTTGCCAGACGTCTTTGCGAGATGATAAAAATGTTAGCCTGATTTTTGTATAGAGAAACGCGACGAAAATTACTCTACTATTATAAGCTTGATGTCAATACCGGAAAATTTGTACAGTAAACATATGGGATACACATGCCGCACAAATAAAATTAATAAAATCGAAAACATTACGGGACAAACATTTTACGTATATTACACA
>NW_011369097.1:244284-268691 GCF_000735185.1 Notothenia coriiceps | reverse complement strand
ACAAGATCTGAGTACTTCTACTTTTACTCAAGTACAAGATCTGAGTACTTCTACTTTTACTCAAGTACAAGATCTGAGAACTTCTCCCTCCTCTGACGGTCAGACACTCCTTCAGTGAAGACGGCTTTTTGTCCCTCTCAGCCACCGTAGTTCTTAGCTAGCTTTTATAAACGTGTGTTGACACAGAGATTATTTTATTCAACATCTCATGGAGAAAGACCAGAGAGATGCTTCCTTCAGGGACCTCGGAAATACCGGGTAGAGCGTGCAGTTTCATATCTAGCTGTTAATTGGGTCAGCATTAACCTAGTTTTCCTGCTCCATAACTTCTCAGAGGTTAATGCCTGATGTTCCTAAAGCTCGTCAGAAGTGCAACACTAGCCCCAATTCAAACACTCCATCCCTCCAGGATCAATCAGAGTGTTCCAGTCTTTAATATACACAGACATCAGTGGTGACACCTCTGTTCAGATCCTCCAGATCCATATTCAGAAAGTGTTAATATGTGGAGATTAACCCGCCGAACGAGACGTATCTTTAACGAGATTTTATTTTTTGGAAACCTCGCTTGCTCAGGCAAGATGTTTTGTGAGTCGGAAGAGGAAAGAGCCAGGTCTAAAAATACCTGTGTTTAGTTTATCTGTTCTGGAGATCACAGAGGCTTTCTAATGAAAGCCTGTCTGAAACAGACATTG
Organism: Notothenia coriiceps; assembly: GCF_000735185.1. Lineage (NCBI taxonomy): Eukaryota > Metazoa > Chordata > Actinopteri > Perciformes > Nototheniidae > Notothenia > Notothenia coriiceps. The sequence continues at coordinate 267,996 of NW_011369097.1, read as the reverse complement.
ACTCAAGGACCAGATGCACTTTGTTTGTAGCAGAATGCTAACTCACAGCACCTGTCGTCAGGAGGATTGTCAGTAGAAGTTAAAAATAGACACAGAGAGACAGAAACACAGAAAACTCTGCCTTGTAGCATCGACTTTCCTCAGCAATCAGAAGTCTATGTGTTCGACTGCTGGGCTAACAAGTGTCTTTGAGATCTGATGCTACGCTAAGCTACAATAGCCTCCTCCATCAATGGAAACTGAAGTTGCTTCTTTGCAGATTTCTCACATTTGGACAAAGCACAAGAACCAGATGCACTTTGTTTGTAGCAAGATGCTAACTCACAGCACCTGTCCGCAGGAGGGCTTCCAGATCAAGACAACGAACACCACACATGCTCCCTTCTCAGGAAACAGATGCTAAGGTCGCTCTGCTTTCCACTGCTAAGCTAACAAGTGTAGAGTCTTTGAGATCTGATGCTACGCTAAGCTACGTGAGCACGCACACACACACACACACACACACACACACACACACACACACACACACACACACACACACACACACACACACACACACACACACACACACACACACACACACACACACACACACACACACACACACACACACACACACACACACACACACACACACACACACACACACACTGCTCAAAGTGTGTGCTCCTGTCAGCCTAAACGTCCTCCTCTCCTGACCCGACACAAAGAGTCTCTCAGAGCACAAGAGGTGCTAAACTCTGGCAGCAAATTGCTCTCATTCAGATCCTCTTTATCCTGGAGGAGAGTGGACTTCAGGATCTGTTTTCACATCATCACAGGAGCTCTCTATCCTCCTGGGGGAGAGGGAAAGTGAGCGGAGAGAAATGTGGAGGAGGAAGAGTTTCCAGATGTGAAGCGTCAGCGTCAACAGGCTCTCAGCGGGATGAGAACATCACTCAGCGGCAGCACAATAATCAGATCCTCAACGAACACTGTGTGTCTATCTGCACTGTTTACATGAGAGGGTGGATGTGAGAGTCTTTCTCACACACACACACACACACACACACACACACACACACACACACACACACACACACACACACACACACACACACACACACACACAAAAACACACACTTTTAAATGCATCCTTTAATCACTGAGCCTGTCAGTGCATCTGAAAACACAGTGTGTGTGTGTGTGTGTGTGTGTATGTATGTATGTATGTATGTGTGTGTGTGTGTGTGTGTGTGTGTGTGTGTGTGTGTGTGTGTGTGTGTGTGTGTGTGTGTGTGTGTGTGCGTGCATGTGTGGTTTGAGTTAGTTACAGCGGGGTGATGGTAAATAACATTTGGTCACAGTCTGGTTAGGGTTAGCCAACAGAAACACTTTGTAGAGGTTTGGGAACGACGGAGTTTGAAAATGAAAACAGAGATCAGATCAAACCCAGAATTCCTGCAGCGACCATCAACGTAAACACTTTACGATCATATTTCTGAAGGAGTTTACATAGAGTCCTCCATACCTGCTTTCAATACAACTACACATGCACTCTACTTTAAAGAGTCCTCAGGTGTATATCCGTGTGTAGTGTCTCTACTTTAAAGAGTCCTCTCCTGCTGATGTTCAGGTGTATATCAGTATGTAGTGTCTCTACTTTAAAGAGTCCTCTCCTGCTGATGTTCAGGTGTATATCAGTATGTAGTGTCTCTACTTTAAAGAGTCCTCTCCTGCTGATGTTCAGGTGTATATCAGTATGTAGTGTCTCTACTTTAAAGAGTCCTNCGGTTGTACAAGACCGGGCGGAACGCTCTCATTAAATTTGTTATAGTCTCTTGTCTCCGCTGCGGCTAACGCGTAAACTTTTGCACAAGTCGACTGTAAAGAGCCTCCCGCCCAGCCGCGAGCATGGTCGCGCGCCGTGCTTGTCGCCGCGTTTTGATTACGTCATCACAACAACACGTTAGCTTACCAACGTAACCCTGTTCCCTGACATTCGGTGATATTTTTTCGGTGCTAAAACCCTTTCGGCCGAAAGGGCCTTTTTAATCATTTTCGACCGATAATTTTCGGCGGCCGAATATTCGGTGCATCCCTAAAAAATAAAATTGTACTAAACTTCTGCTACAGCAGCCACAACAAATAAAATCTGATGACTAATGACTGATGACCAAACTGGAGCTGTGTACAGCGAGGAAAAAAGGAGCGAATCGGACGTAAAACGTTAAAGGTCTCCTGATTTAGTTTGTGAATGAATGCTTATTAGAGTTTGGGCTGGAGAGTGCGTGCGGACCTTTCGGTTAGATAACAGGCGTGTAGTCTAGTAGTCCTGCATCTGTATGATACAAATGTGTTTAAAATGATACCGGGTGCTGTCATCACTCATCTGGTTACGTTATTACATTGACCACCACACCCCCGACCCAAAAGAAAGGACGTATTATTGGCTGGGAATGGTGTAACATGGGACAAAGAAGAACCCATTACATTTGGGAATGGATCCCAATCAAATGGAGGATACACAAAGTTCTGCAAGTTAGAACAACAACTCGGATCTGCTTCATTTGCCTCTTCGTGGTCAAGCAAATACTGGAACCTTTTTGTGCGTTCAAGTTGTTTTCACACTACGACTTAAAGTTCATGAACACACCAAAGTTAGAAGAACAACTTCCCAAGTCGGGAGATGGTACCAGTCGAGAAGCTTGTGAATGCACCGTTGGCCTTGGCTATTCTAGTTTTTGCTTTGTGAGTTCTCAGGCAATTTTCACCTAGAGCAGTGGTTCTCAAAGTGGGGGGCGCGCCCCCCCAGGGGGGCGCAGAGGCATGACAGGGGGGGCGCGAGAGACCAGGAGGAAAAATGGTTATAAAATATTTTTTTTTTAAAAGATTTTTAAAAAGAATTATTTCTGGAAAANGTATTTATTCCTAAAAAGTCTTTTAATTTGTTTTGTAAAGCACTTTGAATTGTCGCGTACAGAAAAGTGCCATATAAATAAACTTGCCTTGCCTTGCCTTGCCTTGCCTTGCCTTACATGGCGCACTTGCCTTACATGGCTCACTTGCTTGTCGTACAAATGCTTTTCTTTTTTTCTTTTACAATTTTATTTGGTGTTCCTTACCATGTTACAACTGTGTTTCAATTGAACCAGGCTGTAACAAAACGAGGGGTTACGTATGGTAACCCTTATTATAAGCACAGGCTCCGCCCTCTACTCTGGGCACTGTCTGTCCTCTGCCGCTCGCTGAAGAGAGGTGTAGGATGACAGTCAGAAGGCGAGGCCCGCCCCACGGCCGGCTACGTTTATAGAAGTCTCAGTGGATGAATGCTTGCATGATATGATCAAGGGGTAGTACCCATAGAGTCCAGTAGAGGGCGGAGCCTGTGAGAGATATAACCTATTTTTTTTATCTATTGGCCATACTATGAAACAATTGACTGTTTACTGTTCTCATTAGTGATCTGCTACGCTCCAGTCATTATTCCAGCTGACAGGACGGTGTACCCTTTGGATGAGCCGGATTTGTTTTCATGCGTGAGCCCAATCATTAATTCAACCAGCAGTCATGGCCTACAGCGTTGGAGAAGACAGAATACTGGGTACTTTATGCTGCCTTTCAGCAACCTCAGAGGCCCGTAATTAAGAAACTTCCAACCAGGACAGACACACATGGAGTGGCATGCTAACTCTGAGTTATAACAGCGGATTCAATCTCAGATGTTTCAGTTGATCAAATTTGTTTTGGCCAGGATATCAAAAGTCTGCTTGCATTACCAGAAACATGAAAAGGCTTAATTTGTACATTCTGGTATTCAGAGAATATTGGTGGGCAATCAATCATCCTCAGCACATACAGTAATGATCAACACATCTGTTGTGTTCTAATATACTCCTGCCAATAGGGGGCGCAGTGTAACCAGAGTATACATACAATGTTGAGAGAAGAAGAGTAAGCCCGGGAGTTGATGCTGTGGCAGTTAAGCATGACGAACAGTAAAGAGTTGAGTACCCGTATCCTCTGTCCCTTGTTTCATTAATTTCTTTCTACTAATACACAACAACATCCACAGATTTGATGCTCCAACTTTACCACTATACTCGAGACAAATCCAACTTCACCTTCCTCCAGAAGGAGTTGAATCACACTTAACCACTTCCTTGTGCCAGCTATTTTCAACTGTGTGTGTCTAACCAAACCAACTGAGAGCAAGTGGAAGAAATGATCTGGACTCACAAAAGTGCTCCAAATTGCTTTGACATTTCGTTTTTTATCAAAAAAGAACCTTCATCTACAAAGAGGGGATATAATTCACGCTGACACAACATATTTTGGACACTTCGGTTTCATGCGTGATTGGTATATCACCATCCTTTATGTACGTCCAATTGGACAAGCTCACAGTAATCTCACCGTTACAGCAGTGATACCTTGAAAGTTAAACAATTCTGGATGAAGAAAAGGTAAATAATCAAATGTTAAAACACGAGTCAGTAAGACAAGGTTGACAGCAACAGAATTGTGTTGGGTTATACAGTTGGAGAAAATAGAGACAACAATGACTAAGCCAATCTCCATGAAATTCAATTGGCTATCACTACAATGATGTTATTCCATTATCCATACATAAATAATAAAAAATTGTAGGCTGACATCGAGGAAGCAACTCTGAACTCTTGTGTTCCATCAACAATCAATAAAAAAGCCTCATAAACAATGTTTTAAAACTGACTGAAGAAATCCTCCAACCTTACTGTCAGGCGCAGAAATTATGAATTGTATCATTCAAATGGGCATTTCGTGGCTGTGTCAGATGGGAAATGTCCGACTATTGAACCAGAGGCTTAAAATTATCGTATTGAGGAAAGTCATTGTACAACTCCACTTCAAATCTACCCACCATTATTTGAATTGACAAAGACTTCAAATAGCTTTCTTTTCACGTTCATCAACATCAAAGTCTACACCCAGAATGATCGGCAGGAGAGACCTCAGGTGTGAAAAACTAAAAGTATAAACACAGAACATGCTGTTTATTCATTTCAGTATAGCACAATATGGGTCCTACAGTATACGTCTAAGTGTCAAACAATTGTCAAATGATGGAACAAGAATTGTACATCCAGCACATGAGGCTAATAACCACAGATAATTTCTACTGATCATATGTGCTCCTGGGTTTGTGTATAATGAAATCCACAAGTGTAAAATAACTTCATGCCTCTCACGAACTTCCTTTCAGTTCTGTCTTGTGGATTATCTTGTCTACATTTTAACTAACACACGTCCTAATACAGTATGTGCTGGTTGTTAGTCTTCCCACCTTATGCTTCCTCTGTTAATTGTAATATTTTGCCCCTGCTCCCTTTTTGAATTTTCTTCTCTGCTCTCTTTTGTTTTCCTCCTGGTTTATTCTTTCACTTGTTTCTCCGCTCTTTTCCTTTTACTCTTGTAATTCTCCCCTCCATCCTCCCTGCTCCTTTTGTGTTTCTCTGCTCCTCTCATTTATTCCTGTCCCCCAGCTCTCTTTATGTTCATTACTATGCTCCTAATCCTGCGCCTCATTTGCCCGTTCCTCTCAAGTCTTTAAATTTCTTCCTTGTTTCCAACTTTATAAGCTTGTTCCTTTAAATTAACACTGAACATGTAAGCAATAACAATGTCACACTTGTGCTGGCTTTTAAGCAATGCCTCACCTTTTGTTGTGATTATAAGCAGTGTTACTCTAGGTCAGTGGTTCTCAAACTTTTTCTGTCAGGCCCCCCCTTTGGAGAAAAAAATAAGTCGGGCCCCCCCAACACAAATAGTCAGGCTCAGTGGTGGCGCCAGAGATTTATTTTGGGGGTGCTGTGGGGTAGCTTGACATTTCATAGAGGGTGCTCAAACATTTAGGGTTTCCCATTAATGTACCGGGCGCTACAGTGGAATTTTCTACTGCAACAATCCCCACACATATACTGTACACAACGTACCCGCGACTGTTACAATGAAGGCTCGATAATCAGCTCACGGCATATTGGTGTAAGCAGGGGTAAAGTGCTATTTNCTACAGTATGCATTTTAAACGTATTGTATACCTGTGGTGTTTATTTTTATTATTTTATTATCTTTGCTTTGTAATGCCTGTTGTAAAATGCCATTTTATTATAAAATGGCATTTTACAACAGGCATTACAAAGCAAAGATAATAAAATAATAAAAATAAACACCACAGGTATACAATACGTTTAAAATGCATACTGTAGTTCGAATATGAGCATCTCAATTAAAAGCAGCGGCAAAGAGATATGTTTTTAGTCTCAATTTAAAAATAGTAAGCGTTTCTGCGGACGTGCATGATTTAGGTACTTTGTTCCAGAGTGTCGGGGCATAACAGCTAAATGCTGCCTCTCCATGTTTTGTTGTTACTCTCGGAACCGATAGCAGACCCATCCCAGAAGACCTGAGGCACCTTGATGGCTCGTAATTATGTAGGAGTTCAACAATATACTTTGGTCCTAAACCATGTAATGATTCAAAAACTAGCAATAGTACTTTAAAATCAATTCTTTGGCCGACTGGAAGCCAATGTAGATATTTCAGAACCGGACCGATGTGATCCACTCTTTTAGTGTTAGTGAGGACACGTGCAGCAGCGTTCTGAATCAGCTTTCTGATGGATTTTTTTGTCAGCCCTGTGAATACACTATTGCAGTAGTCGAGTCTACTGAAAACAAAAGCATGGACAAGCTTTTCTAAGTCCTGTTGTGACATTAATTTTTTTTGTAGGAAAAAGGCAGAAAATTAAACACCAGAACACCGCGTAGAAACAATGAATTGTCAGACAATGCTTCACACTCCAACAGGCTAGTATTAGAGACACTATAAAAGCAGAGGAAACGAAAGGGATTGACACACTACAACAAACACAGACAAAAGAAGAAAATATTGAATTAACTTGATAGGAAAATTGAATAATGATAGTTGTTGGTTGAAAATTCATAATTAGAAACAACAATGACAATGGGGAAACCATCTGCAGGTAGTTGACTGGCATTCTGAGAGACGGACACATTGAAAATGAAAATAAAAGAGAAGTCTGAAGGGAAAAAGACAATGCAAATGTTTATACTGTCCATTATTGTCAGCTCTAAAGAGGAAGACAAACAGAAACAAATTATATGCCATGCGCTTTACAATTATTACAGTTTTTTATTAATTGTTTGATCATGTTTTGAAACATTACACTCTGGACTAAAAAGGGTGGTAACTCCCCAAGACATTCAATGCATGCTCTAAAAGCAAACACATGCAACATAATACATTTTGTGGTAGTACGAGTAGAACCTGTTGTTTTTGTTTTTATTGTCAATGGTAGACACTGTGTTACTGTGTTGCACCATGTACCAAAACACAGGCAATTTGTTTGACTGAATGAGATGAGTCAATTGAACAGAGATCTGAACCAATTGCTTGGCATACAAAATATTATTTTTCAAGAATTGAGCCAAAGCAAATAACAAAAAAACTCTAACCTCAAAAGTGAATTTGACTACTTGACCACAGTAGTACTTTTAAAATGTGATTGTGCATGATGTTGAGCGGTCAGGGTCAATGTGAGACTGAAGTGCATTGCATAGAGTGTGTTTGTGTTCGCACTGTTGGCCTTTGGAGGGTGTGAACAAGTGATGAAGGCATGGAGAAACATTAACCGCTTCTTCTCATCTGACTGTGAGAAGCTTTACTGGGAAGACCTAATCCACACAGAGCTTCATGGCACACTTTCCACCCCGAAGAACCCACTCTGTTTAAACAGTAGGAGTTGTGACTGCAATGAAGGCGATCCCTCACTGACTTCTCACATTCGCACACTGTAAATATTTTTTGTTTTGGCGTCCTAACCAAGCCTGAACCGTGGTGGTATCTGGTCTATGGTAATGTCCATTTGTAGGCCAGTCCTCGGTCATGCTGAAATATCTGAAACACTATTGGATGGAATCCCATGCAATCTTGTATAAACATTGAATGTTCCATGGCAATGTGTTGTACTGACTTTCTACCCTGACCTTTCCTTTAGTGCCAGAATTAGGTTCACTGCTGAGAGAAAATTGGGCGGTTTGGCACTCAAAACCTTATAAAATAAACAAGGATTGTCAAAAAACAGGTCGGAAAAGCAGGAGTCTTGCGAAAATGTGTCAAGTGTTAACATAAAGGTTACTAAAACGAAGGGCAAACATGAAACTCAGAATTCTACTGAAAGTAAAGAAAAAGAACACAAAATAGAGCTGAATCCTCAAAGTAAGCTGTCGACTTTTTTCTTTCCCTTTACTCCAGGCATGGCATTTTACTTTCCCAGCCTCACCGAGGTGGAAGCTACCACCTGCCGAGGTAAGGTATTTAACAAAAGGTTTGGAAACAGTTTAGCCAAACATCATTAAGAACCGGTATGTCTTTTAAAATAAGGCAAGGCATGCTTTTGAGCTTTGCTACGTTGGGTGTTTGCCTTTCACAGTTTGATTGCCAAAAAAAAGTATTTTACAGCCAACAATCTAGGTGGCAATTGTGAAAATCCTATATTTAAGGCTTTAAATTGCAGCCCACAAACCAATGGGTGACGTCTCCTTACACTCCTTACACAAAGTCTTACATATGAGTCAGACCTATAATCAGTCAACCAACCATTTAGGCAATGGAAAAATAACATCTCCAGGTTCAGCCTACAAAAATATCTTATTTGAAACAGGAATGTTTCTATGGCAATAATATTACTTCGAACAAATATTCCATCATATTTGTTGATAAAGGAGTGAAAGTTGAATTTTATATTCATAAAAGGGGGTGTTTTAAAACTGATACAAGTTTTAAATGTGCATGTTGGATTACATGATATTGTATATTATGTTGTGCTTAAGAGGGGACGCTCTGGGTTGTTTTGTATAGTGTATGTGAGTCTCTTAAAGAAAGGTTCTCATTTTATCAGTCCTTATGAGACTGGTGCTGTTAGGCAAACCTTGCTGCTCTTTCATGCCTCGCTCATATCACCATGGAAACACACCAGCCCCTGCAGGCGTCTGCCAAATTGACAGTGTAAAACAGAGCGCACACATCCACCCATTCATCCAACCCCCTCTCTTTCTTCAGAACAGAGACACTGCTTATGTAGTTAATTAGTTGGTGTAAACCTTTTTATACTGGTAAATCATCAACTGGTTTAAACTGTCATATGTAAGATATAAAATAAGGATTCCTTTTTTCAAGACTTAATTTTTGTTGGAATTCAAAAGAAGTAAATTGTAATGACTGTTGCTGACCAAAAGCCTTGCAGGGTGAGATAGAATCAGGCGTAGGAGCAGGATCACGGTGTAGGAGGATTTAATAGACCCTTACCTGCAGGGTATACAGGCATTTTCAACAATTGAGCTGTGATGTTAGTAAGCTGTTAGAAAGCAGGAGATGACACACACTGCGACATTTCACCACTGTCTCTCTACATAAAACCCATCCATGTACTTTCAGCACACTGTGTGCCTCAATGGATGTGCTTTATAGCATTACAAATCTATTATTTTTGACGTCTTGCATTCAGATGAAAGCGCAGAAAACCACAATGTGGATAATGGACATGACTGAAATTGCATATAATAATACAAAAATACGTGTTTGAAAATGTCCTTTTTGTGATTCAGTGAACAACAGATGAACAGCGCCAGCTTGTTTGAAGATATCTTTTTTCCAGACCTGTAAACTGTGAACTTATAGCCTGCAGAGAGTGAGGTCTTTTTAATAGACAGTCCCACAGGATCATAGAATGCCCAAATGTTCTGAGGCTATGCATGATGCATCTGTTAGTCTGGACTCATTTTCACAGCAGCAAATAAGTCATTAAACTTAAAATATGTTAGAGTGCAAAATATTTAACATCAGAGATACCTCATTATATTCAACATTTAATTTGGAAACACAAAATATAATTTAGAATGTGACGGAAAGATTGCAAAATAGAAAATCAGTTTTCTCATTCATGATTTATGTCCTAATAACACTTAATTTGAATTTCTAACACTTTAAGTATTTGATAACAAAAATGAATGAATATGAAGACTAACATTACCTTTGTGTGGGGAGTTTTGGTTATTTCTATAAATTATTATTATTCGATTATCATTTTATTGATGTATAAAAGTGCTTCTATTCATGTATGTATATGTGTACATTTCTATAATTACAATTGCATTTTTTTTTAACAAGTCAATGGTTGTAGCTAGAATTTTAGGATAGTGTAGAGTGATTTTTATGTGAAGAATTCAATAAAAAGTATATTAAAAAAAAATTCTGACTTCATGTGTCTTGTTTAAATAAGTATCAATTTCAGCTTTTTCACGAACAAGTCAATGAATTACCAGTGTTGTGCTCTGGTTGAAAATATAGCCGAAATTGAGTCACGCCTTATACTGCATACAAACATATGAAAAATAGATTTCCATATACATGGTCATAGGCGGTTGGTGGGGGCCTGCTGTGCTAAAGATTGAAGTGACCTATGCTCATTAACAGTCCCTAGTGCAGTCTAATTAGCATGTTATTACATGGACAGCACATCCAGCATAGGAGGCTTGTTATTTAAGGATAAAGCTCATCTCTCATTTGAATGCATTTTTCATAAGCTGCTCTAATTAAGTTTCATTAGCATTATTAATTAAACATGAAAAGCTTCTCATTTCCTCTGTATCTTGGCATCTACTTCAAAAACAGCACAGTGACATTTCTCATGGTAATGACAATCTCAATCATGTATCGTATTAATCAAAGTGTGATCTTGTACAATTCTTTAAAAATATTCTGTTTATAGTGACTGCTTGTGTCTGCCTGTGTCCTTATAGGTACCATCATCCTTACCTTCCTGAAGAAACCTCTTGAAACTATCTTTATTCTGTTTCTCTGTCACTCGTAAATCATGCATGGTTACAGTTGTCGAGCCCATCTGGCGTTCTGGCAATAGCTGGCCTTGGTTTCAGGAAGAACTCATTCTTTCTTTGTCACTTGAACTAGCCATTTGACTCATTTCACAGATGATATCATTACAGTATTTGCAATAGTATTTCAATTAAGGAATCTTATTTGTCAAAAGTACACTGATCCTATGACAGAAATACAATTAAAACATAAGTAGAAATTAAAGGATTGATTATCAATCATCTGTGTGTATATTATCCTTGTTGATGGCATGTTATAAGATGACATTCACTGAGGGCAGTGGCTGATGTGAATGCATTGTTTTGCATCTCCCACCAGATAAATGTTGTGTATGTTCTAATCGGTTTAAAATGTACAATGTTTGTGGGTCTACATGTAAGAACTGAAACATTGTTCTTGTTGAGTATTGTTTAGCAGGCTAAAAAGACTTTTGAAGCAGCTATTTTAAAAAAAAAGGAAATGTGTCATGTTCAGTAGGAGTTTATTTATGTTTCATGAATATGTGCTAATTCAAAGAAATTACATGAATGAATGCATATGACACCGTTTAAAAGTTCACACAAAAAGAGAGATGAATAAAACAAACAAAACAACTACCAATATCGGAATTAGTACATCTATTGACAAAAAAAATATATATAAAAAAAAACAGGAAAACAACCTGCCATGATCAGATGAGATGAGCAAAAGTGTGATGTTTCACTGCTCCACTTTCATAACACAACAATGATACCACTGCATTAAAGAAACTATAGGTTACTTACGTAACCCCAGTTCTCAGAGTAACATGTAGTGAGATGTCTCACTATGGGATGCGCCTCATCGCGGAGCAAACAGAAGCATCAATCTCATTACGCCAATCCTGATTGGCTGGTGATCTTGACGTCAGCGTCAGGGAATCCACCCACCGTATAAGTAGCTTGCGCCACGTCGCAGCGTCATTCAAAATAAGCACCTCTTCTCGCTTCACCTTAGCAAGGAGGGCCGTCTGGTGAGACATCTCACTTCATGTTACTCTGAGAACTGGGGTTACGTAAGTAACCTATAGTTCTCATTCATAACACTCCGTTCGATGTCTCACTATGGGATATTGAAGCTCCCGTATTGCCAGACAAGTTTATCTCGAAAATCACCAAACCAACCAGAACTTAACAGGTAGAGCTCTGACTCAACACGGGGCCCAGCACTGCTCGGGCCACACTAGGAGCAGAGACGTCTAGCCTGTAAAAGCGGACAAAAGTGAGCGGCGAGGACCAGCTCGCTGCTGCACAAATGTCCTGGATGGAAACACCCTTGAACAAAGCCCAGGATGTAGCCAGACCACGAGTCGAATGAGCAGACAGACCCGTAGGTGCCTGGAAACCCTGACTCGTATAGGCCAAAGCAATCGCTTCCACAATCCAGTGGGAGAGCCGTTGCTTGGTAACGGGCTTGCCCCGGCCGGCACGACCCTGCTTTAGCGTCGCTAGTGCCTGTAAACCGAGCACCACGTCGGCGACACGTCAGGTCCGGTGCCCGTTTCAGTCCCGTATTAACCACCATGTCCTCGTCTCGGTCCACCGAGTATGGACTGTTGGAGGGTCTGGCCCTTTTCCTCCTACAAGGCTTGTACGGATAGCAAAGGCTCCCATAAAAGGCCGAGGCGAAATCAGAGCTACGTCGCCTCAGACTCAGCTTTTTTTTCCTTCTGCTCCGGGAGGTGGAGACAGAGGGGGCTTCCAGGTCGCGATGGACGTTGCCAGAGCGTCCGTCAGGAAAGCTGGGGTTCCAAACGGAGTGAGACGGGCCAAGTTCCAATGGCTCGTCGTCTCCGGTGTCGGGCGGGGCTCAGGGGTCGGGTCCGTCCTCTGCTCTGCTCGACCGGCTCTTCTTAGAGCCAAAGGCCGTCGTCGGCAAGTCCGTGCGGCTGAGTCTAAAAGTCAGTTGGTCAGCTCCTTCTTTTCGCCCGCCGACTGTCGAGCCGCAGCAGGACGAGGAGCCCCTGCTCCGACCTCTCCGGACTAGCAGGGGTCGAGGTCTACACGAAAGGCCCCACTTGTGGTACGGGGGCAGAAGGGCGGCGGAGCTCACGTACGACGTTGCGGTAGGTAGTTCAAACGCGGTCTTTCCTTTGCCTGAATTATGGTCCTCTGTCTCCTACCACGATAGACGGATTCAGTTTTTGTGTACATAGTTCTATGGTACAAAAAGTTTATTTGGTAAATAAGTGACAGCGTAGGTCCGAAGTTCGGCCTCCCGGTGTCAGGTTTTTTTTACTTTTCTTTTGTTATTCTTTTGTTATTTGTCAGACCAGTGGACAGGGAAGAAAACTCTCGTCGTTGCCGGAGAGAGTTTTCCGCCTATTATCTGCCCAGAACACTTCCGGTGGTGGCGGTCCGCGTACGCGTCACAGCCGCGACTCCAATAGTTGGACCCCATGGTGGCACAAGTCTGTGATCTCCCCGCGGTATTGTGTTGTGTTATCTCTGAGTCTTCCCTATTTCTCTGCACTGTAGAGGGCGAGCGAAATTCCCTCGCTGTTCCACCTTTCTACGAGTGTCGAGAAGACGAACCCCAAAAAGTTCTCTCATTGTGTCCCGATTGTCCGAGGTTTAAAGCGACAGTGGAGTGGAGCGAAGAGCCGTAGGACGTAGTGTCGGGCCACTCTCAGTCGGTATAAGACCTTCGCTCTCTAAGAGAGCGATGATCTTTTCTTCCGCTATAGATATTATGGGCAGCTTTGTCTCAAGACCTCGCCGAAAATAAGGTTCATAAAGGAGCAAGGGTTTGCCCCTCCCTTGCCTTAAGCCCAGTTATGATCCTAAACTCCCGAGACCTTGTTTATAGATTTTTATATGATTAAGTCTTACGAGTGAGTGTGTAGAGACGATGCAGAGCACGCCTGTTTTGCTGACCAAGTGTAGTCAGCTAGACTTTCTACGTAATAAAGGTGTAGGCTCGTATAATGGGTGTGGTCCTTTATAATACTCCAAGCGTAAAGTCCCTAAGACAATGCTCATGTCTTCATGAAGGGAAGACAGACAGAGAGTCAGGTTCCCACAAACATACTACATGCCTTCGGCGCTATCGGGGCAATTCTGTTGTCCCATATAAGCGACCGTTGGATGGACCTGCTGACCGACGAAGAGCGTGTCAGCCTTGTCCTCGATAATGCGTCTGTCTATAGGAGCATTTCGTGGACGATTGGACCCCAATGTATTATTTGTGTCTTTTCTCCGTACAACAGGTGTCGGTCTGACAATGAGAAGGACCCAGATGTGGAACTTGAGCCACGGGAAATGTCGGGGCGGACAGTCGTCTCTCTCACTTTCGAAAGTCTCGAACAGAGCGAGTAAAGGCCGACGCGTTTATACAGAGAGAAGTCTAGTACAGACGCCAATGACCCCGAGGTACCGCAGTCGGTAGGACGCAACATGCTGACCCTGCCAATGTGTACTCCCTCAAAGTCGCGACCCCAATCGGCGGGAGTCTGATTGGGGCACGCAGTACCGCGCGCCTCTCACTACCAGTGACACTTTACGCATTACCGTGACGCGGTGACCGACGGTGGGCCTGAAAAGATCATGCCCCGCACGGATACCCACGAAAGGATAGCGCCTTCCACCAATTGGTGGCTGCGTAACGGACTGCCCGGACCCCTCCATAAATGCTTCCAGCTGGCCCACTCCCCAAGAGACCTCGTCTCTACATCGCGTTAGGCGGTCGGTTACATGACCGACCGCCTCTAAATAGTCGACGACACGCCTGTCGGCACCGTCGAGGGGGATGCGTCCCTGTATGACAGAGTCCGCCCCCCCTGCTAGAAAGTGGGTGTGTGGGCCTCGCGGACCGGGATACCTGGACCGGGCACTCAACCATGTTAGACTTATGTCACCCCTGAGGTAGTCTTCCACTATTTGTGATAAGTCTCCACGTTCTCGAAGGAGGTGGTCCAGGGAGATACTGACATTCACCTCCCACAAACTCCTTACCAGGAAGGTTTTTCCCCGTTGTGGAGAAAAGTTACAGGACAGCCCCACTAAAATAGTAACAGATGTCCTGGGATTAACTATTTGTGTCTCGAAAAAGATGCTAGTTTCAATATGGACCGACGATAACGACGTACGGCACACCCGAAACTCCCTTTCTTGCCGATCGGTTGTAGGGAAACCAGACGGCAAAATACTTCCCGCGAGCGTCCGAGGAGGGACAAAGGTCCAGTGACCACGGGAATACCCTGACTGTCACCAAAATCTACCCGAGTGAGCCTGGAGGTAAACTTGGGGAACTCTTCCTCGACTGTACTTCGTGGACAGTGACTTCTGTCACGACAATGACCGGGGACCGTAGGCGGTTCGGTCAGTCACTATAGTAGTACGCGAAGAGACATGTAGGGAAGTACGTGAGTCAAACGGGGGCCCGTTTGTTCTACACCACACCGACTTCGGGTGGGACGGAAATATGGATTCCACAACCAAGTACAATGGGGGTTAACTGTAAACTCCGTAAAGGAGGCGGCGACACAAGGAGGCCCCTTGTCGCCGGCTAAACGACACAGGTCAAAGCACGAAATGCGTGGATATACCTGTCCAGTTTTCTCAAAAGCAACAATCAACTGGTTGAGAAGTATAGGACCCGATTNCACTTATCACCTGAATCTCCTCCTAGAGGTACAGTTTAACCATGTCCTGGATGTAGGAAGGGCCAGATCCATTCGCAGCATGGTACGCAAGTACCAGTGTCTTGAAGTGGATTCTAGCAGTTACTGGAAGCCAGTGAAGGGAGCGGAGGAGCGGTGTGGTGTGGGAGAATTTGGGAAGGTTGAAGACCAGACGAGCCGCTGCATTCTGGATGAGCTGCATAGGTCGGATGGCACATGCAGGTAGACCAGCCAGGAGGGAGTTGCAGTAGTCTAGGCGTGAGATGATGACGAGAGCCTGGACCAGAACCTGCGTCGCTCTCAGGGTCAGGAGGGGACGTATCCTCCTGATGTTGTGAAGCGTGTAGCTGCAGCAGCGGGTTGTAGCAGCGATGTTTGCAGTGAAGGACATCTGATATCTCTAAGCGGTCGACCAATCATAACAGTGCCAGCCCGCTAACAAATCACATGTCACAAACCTGTCAAAGAAGCACAAAATAGAAATATGAAACCAGAAAAAAACAACACAATAGAGCTCCTTTAAATGTTATAATTTAAAGCTATTCAAACAAAATATAAGACAACCAACACAAACATGTATTTTTTGGAAAAGTTATAAATGTTTTGGTGCACATAAGAATCCATGAGATGCATTTACCTCACAGATTCAATCTCCCCAGGTGGGATCTTCTCAAAGCCTGAGGGTCTGGAAAAGACTGAAAAACCTTTGGTCTTTAGTCTAGACTAGAATGGCCAAAGGGCTCTTAAGGTTGTCAGGTTATATACTTGACATGTTTTAAGATCTGAGACAGCTTCACTCAAATATGCCAGTGTGAAAAGTGATCAAAGTAACACAATCAGCATAAAGTACTCAAATATGTAACTCCTACAGCGAAAACAAACACACACAGACCAGAGAAGCTGAAATAAAGGTAGTTTGTAATCTTCTTTCATATCTCCCTAATTATGAGATGCAGTTTGGGATGAATAGAAATTTATAAAATTGATCGAAACATCTTGAAACCATATTTTCCCTTTAATTGTTCCTGTCAGCTTTCCTGTTATGAAAACATACTCATTTATTTTTGAATGCATCTCTTAATAGAGATGAGGTGCAATTAGTGCTTATAATTGCACCACGAAGACCTGAAAAAACATATTTGTAATAAAACATTGCACCTTAATGTGTGCAGATATACAAAGTTTTAAACAGTGTTTTAAAGTAAACATTGTTAGGGTGTTTATGAATGAAGAATACAGAAAAATGACATGTTTGTGATAAATGAAAATGTAAGTACAATTCTGGACTCATGGAGAAGTTTGCAATGTGAACACTGTTCTCATTCATAACACTCCGTTCGATGTCTTACTATGGGATGCGCCTCATCGCGGAGCAAACAGAAGCATCAATCTCATTACGCCAATCCTGATTGGCAGGTGATCTTGACGTCAGCGTGAGGGAATCCACCCACCCTATAAGTAGCTTGCGCAACGTCGCAGCGTCATTCAAACACCTCTTCTCGCTTCAGAGCACATCTCGATATATCAGTAGCTGGGCTAGCTTAACAGTCCACAGACTGAACCCAAAGCTAACTTTCGGTCGACGGGCGCTCGCCGGCTACTTTTCTGCTTCGCAAGAAGACTGTTAATACTAACACACCAGTTAGTATTGCAATCTACCTCGCCGTTTCTTTCTTCGGAAATAAAGGTAAGGTTTTGATTTTTCAAGCTAGTAACACACCTGTTGCTAGCTCGCCTTCCCTCACTACCGACACCACGGTAGCGAGGACGTTTTTATTTTTGTCTCTCACACCTGAGGAGAAGAAGATAAAAAGGTATTAACACACCAGTTAATATTCTTTGAGAATAAAAATGTACACTGTCGCTTTTTCTCCGGATTAACGACAGGTGGGAAAAAAAAATTTTCTCAGCAACGTACCTGTTATGAGCGGGTCCTCTCCACGCCGTCACCACGGCGAACAAGATGGACGCTTCTCTCCCTCACACCAGAGGAGTCAGGGACTCGGAGGCTCGGCTCTGCGGCTGCGGGTTGAAGATATCAGGCACAGACTCACACCAGGTCTGCTCGTCCTGCCTCGGGCTTGAACACGCCCAGGAGGCTATCGACAACCCCGGCTCGTGCGGGCATTGTGCCCGCTTCACCATCAAGAGCCTCCGCCGACGGCTAGCATGCCAAGCTAGCTTGTCGGGACAGGACCCCCTCATCTCCGCTGATTCGCCGGCTGGCAATCAAGACACGGGGGCGTCCGCCGCAGAGAATGAGCCCCGCACTGTGTCGGTCTGGGGCTCAACAACAGCGGCAGCTGCAGAACCAGAGTCCCACGCCGTGTCAGGNATAGGTGATAGGCTAAAGGACATGATATCTCTAAGCGGTCGACCAATCATCTTCTTTGACAGGTTTGTGACATGTGATTTGTTAGCGGGCTGGCACTGTTATGATTGGTCGACCGCTTAGAGATATCATGTCCTTTAGCCTATCACCTATGGGTTGGAGTGTTAGCCAATAGGAGCGTGAGCATAAGGTTTTATTTGACCTTTATTTAACCAGGATAGGTTTCATTGAGATTTAAAATCTCTTTTTTAAGAGAGTCCTGGCCCAAGATAGGTAACAGCAAAGTTAGAGACAAAGGTATGGATGTCACTTTGTTATGGAAGTGAACAAAGGAGTCCAATGGAGGCGTTTCAGGCAGTGGGGAGTGTGCGTGAAAGAAACTCCCTCTGGAGGGAACTTTGGGATTTTAGCCTTTGTATTGAGCATTTATATAGAATGATGAAATACAACTTTAATATTAAAAGTTATATTCTATATTATTGTAGTATGTGTGTATCTTCTCCTCAAAGACATATGAAATAGAATGAAGGCAATATACTCAAATGGATGGAAATCAGTAGTACCTCACATCACCATAACTTAACACATGATCAGAATCATGATATGGAGTAATACAGGGACTAAGCAACTGTTAGCAAGGCCGTCCCCCTAACTGGTGAATTGCCTGTGGGAAATTAATCATATAAAAAACTATTTTTAGTGCCTGCCCACATATCGCACCAATCAAGTACATTGGCGGTTGGAACCAACATTTCAAAAGCTTTGGAGAATAGAAGTATAAGGGACCGGTGACACCAGTGTCCGGTGAAATGAATGCATTATTCATATATATGTGTAAGTCAGCAGAAAAAGACTCATGACTTTGCACTACTGAGCATTATAACCTCGATGGTAAGGCTTACCACGCCAGTGAACTCAAGGCACGGCTGGCTAGTCCTGGAATTCACTGTACAATGGTGACTGAGGAATGCTTGGAATGGAGAGAGATCTTCAAACTTCCAGGGCAGTGATGCAGTCGCTTTCCTCTCTAAATGATATGAACTCACTCTGGGGTGTTCTTTATAGAAATCAGTACATTTTCTGCTTTAGTGCCAGTTACACTTTGGTTGTACCATGCTTATTTAAGCATAACAAATCTTGAATCAAACAAACAAACAAACTGACAAAATAACACTGCTATGTCCGGGAGTCAAATGCTTCAACAGTCATTGTTAAATCAAATGTAGGTTTTTCGATTTTCTGTTGTAGATTGTTCTTGACACGGAATCCTAAATAAAGGGTGTTTCACTTTCAACTAATAGTTTAATTGATTTCCCCATCATGTGTTCAAGTATACATCAAGGAAAAGATCAAGTACCCTCATACGTAATATGAACGGAATCCCTATTGTAGGTCTTATTAAAATGTGGAGGCTAGATGTTTTGCCTTTTCTCTTTTCCCCAAAGTATTCTATTGGCAGCCTCCAGCCTCTCGTTTTTCAAGAAGCTATTTGGATGCACAATAAAACAAGAAAAATGTCTTTCATTTTCAGCCAGTGGATATTCTTAGATAGATGTCATTTGCTGAGTGTTTTTCATCCAAAATGCCCTATAAGACAACAAGGGTATACACTGTTAAAGGCTTGCCCTCTTATTATGTATTTGTGCTTTATTACCAACATGGTCAACAACAATGAAAACAATGAATTTGTGTCTCTTCTTTTGGATATCGGCCATCTTGGTTGAAGAGAGAACCCTCAGTGACACTAGGTTGCATACCAAGGCTTCTGTTCACTGTGCTATTATGTTAAAGAATAGCTAGAGCAATTATGTTTCACCTTTTTTAAATCATAAAGACTTTAACACATTAAAGGTCAGGACTGATTGAGCTTACATTTAGAAAAACAGCAGCCTCAGAGATATACATACACGTACATAGAATATAAACTATAAAATTAGAATAACACTTTCCAAGATGGAGTGCATTGAAAGGTAATGAGATGACATTATGTTGTTATCTTTATTGTGTCCAGCCTTTGAAAAATAATCAGTCTGCAACACAGTTTTAGTAAATGTTCAACATTAGACAACAATGACCTTATTAGTAGTCAAGAAAGCGATGCCGGTATTTTAATCTGTGTGTTATCATGGAGAAATGTAGCATATAGGAATAGTACTTGTGTTGCATTATCAACAACTAATCTATTTCAAAAGACCTCTGGGATAAGTATTATTAAATAATTTAATTCACACCTAACCTGAGTTGGAGTAAAAAGCAGTCGTATATGTAGGTGCCTTTTCAGGTCAAGATCAAGTTTTTAAAAATAATGTTTGAAATATTTATGCCTTAACCTTGCTACAATGGCTTCGAATAAAGTTGCGTGGGTATGCTTCAGATATTTCAGATAATTTATTCTCACAAAAGCCAATATCTACAGCCAGCTGAGGCAATAAGTGGATGTAGCATTTTTAAAACCAATGAACCAGGGAATTAACTTCTTTCATCGGTGGGGTCTAAGGATGCTATTCCTATGGAGACGCCTCATCTGTTCTTGTTTAAGTGCAAGCAGCAGGGTCTGTGTGATAGGCTGACTGACGCACGCACGCACGCACGCACGCACGCACGCACGCACGCACGCACGCACGCACGCACACACGCACACACACACACACACACACACACACACACACACACACACACACACACACACACACACACAGCCATTTTGTTGTTGTGCATTCAAATAGGAACTTTATTGTATTGTATGTATTATAAATATGGTGTCATTAGGTTGGCTTTAATGATAAAAAAAGAAGAATGATTTCCTGCTGGAGCCCTTTCCCACAGTTCTTCAGAAGCCTGAATCAGATTCTGACGTTATTAAACTTGTGGAAAAAAAGATTCCTTTTCCAACATCCAATATTGAAAATAACAATACAGTTAATACAAACACATTTCTTCTGCTTATTGGAGTCTTTTGCCTTTCAAACCTTATATTTCCCAGACATATTACAGGTTTATTTAGAATATATTGCTTTAATATATCGCTTTTACACATGTTCAAATATTTAATATAAAAAGTATATAATTCCTGCATTCCTCACTTAAATGAAGATGCATTTTGGCAAGGGGATGCAGATCTTCTATATTTTATTATTTTCCGACTGCCAGCTGGATCTTGCCTTTTTTTTTCATTACAGTTATACAATACTGTACCAATATGAGCGAATAGACTTTTGATGAAATGTGTCAAGTCTGTTACCTCCTTGAACACTTGAACCTTTTTTTTCCTTTATTCAATCATGCTTTTGGACTATGAAGTTACCCAGTGAGGATCGGGCCAAGTGGATGATACTGCACTTATATTGAACATCAGTCTGCATCTAAGAGCCTAGAACTCTGTTATTTTCCTGAAATTACATCAACTAAGGGATAACAACCTTGAATCCTTTCGACTGCCATTAGAGTGAGTCTGTAATCAGCTAAACGGTTTGGCACAATACCCAGTAAATAATGAAAGTTTAGAAAATAAGACAGAATGACTTCACTTTCCACAGATCAACAACACAGTTCAGCCCCTGAATCAGACTGCAAACCTAGAGGAATGCCACCATTGGCTAATCCACTCCCATCTATAGAATGTATTTATTACTTTTTATATAATTTAATCTTTTTAAAGAGCAGGACCAAAATGCTAAGTGGCTCTATTTGCTCTCCGTCTCTCTGGTTTGCAGCTGTGCAGTGCAGAAGATGACTGCAGGAGTGTTTAAAACCTACTGTTTCTCTATCACAAATGTTGTTGTGGCTGCTATTGCGTGCCTAACTGTCAGGATCATGTGGATATAATCCCAACCCAGTGGCAAACATAAACAATAAACTGAAAACGGGAAATGCAAACAGTAGCTCCTGGCATGGTTAAGCCCAGACTCCCCCTCCCAAACCCTTTAAGCACAATACTGACAACCCTGCACTGCTGCATATGATCAATGTACTGAATATCATAACAAGGCACGAGTTTAAGACAGAGGCATGTTTACATGACATTAACAGGATTACCTAACACAATGTACTCAGCGTGTAAAATTAATATTCTTTTAAAAATTGCTTGATTGTAGACCAGTATTATTGAAGATGAAGGGACGTTTTCAAAGCACCTTTTCTTCCCATGTTCTGATATTGCATTTCCTACAAGAGGGAGGAGTGACGCGGATCCTCCCACCTCTTAATGCTCTCTGCTTCCTAGAGAACCCTTTCTGTTAATTAACTAAACCACATGGGGCCAAACACAAGTCCAAATGCCTCCTTGTTTTGATTTAAGTTCACCGTATTCTCTTCCAGTGAAAAAGAGAAGGGGGCAGAGGCTGCTTCGAGAAAACCTTTCTATATATATTTCTATATATACCATTAAGTGGGAAGCTAAGGGGAATATAGGGTCAGACCAGACGTCTGTAGACTAAAAAAACCTTTATCAGGTTAAAAACATATTGTTTAAAACAAGTAAGATCTTGTGAAAATGTGGCTGTAAACTGGATAATATGTCTTTGATCCAGAATCATGCCATGGTTGTGAATACATGTTGAGTAAAGTTGGCGTAATAGCTAAAAAAAAAGAATAAGAAATTAGAAAAATAATGAAACAATATACCGTAGCTTCCAAGACTTATCATGACAGAAAATAGAACAACATAATACTATCAAAACAAATATAATTTTGAAAGTATTGAATGTTAGTGTTAGGGTTAGTAAACGCTAACAAACAAAAATTGGTATGTACACAAAGCAATAGATGATGTTGGAACTGGGTTGGTCACCATTAAAAGGCAATATTTAATATAATATATTTTATACAACAACCCATGTCTCAACCCAGTCTCACGGCATTTTGTGTTATAGTCACGACATTTAATCTATTGATTCGTGTTCACCAACACGATTTTCCCCTTTTTTTCGTGTCACACAGAACGATTTTAAAAGCAATGTATTTCTATTGGTAGTATGTTTCGTGCCTGCAGCACGTCTTCTTGTCCGGTCGGTTCTTGGAAGACCGGAAGCGTTGTGGTTCATAACAACATGTTCTTACTCAATATCAAGCCATAATTATTATTTTTATTTTAAATTATATAATGTCAGATTTTTTTGCCGTCCGCCGCGAAAATAAATGGGGCTCAGAATACTGAAATATGTGTTTTTTAAATATATTTTTCCTTCTAAGTTGTTATTCATCCAAATCACCGAGCTTCAACCATAGCTGAGGATCTTGAGTAATCAGTTCAGTGGGTGTGTATGGCCTACGTCTGTTTCCGGTGACTTTATTTTGAAATTCAGATCCTGACGGACGGCAAAAAAGCCAGAGATTATAGAATTAAACAAATAAATAAAAACAAAGATAATTGTGTGTTATTGTTGAGTAAATAACAGTGTGTTATTTAGAAAATAATAACAAATTAGAAGGAAAAAAAGATTTTAAAAATACATACAGTACTTCAGTATTCTGAGGCTCTGAGCCCCATTTCTTTCCCTCACGGACGGCAAAAGAAGTTTGACATTATACGATTTAAAATAAAAACAATAATCGTGGCTTGATATTGAGTAAGACATTTTTTNCGAATGCACTTATTGTAAGTCGCTTTGGATAAAAGCGTCAGCTAAATGCAATGTAATGTAATGTAATGTAATATCATGTCCTTTAGCCTATCACCTATGGGTTGGAGTGTTAGCCAATAGGAGCGTGAGCATAAGGTTTTATTTGACCTTTATTTAACCAGGATAGGTTTCATTGAGATTAAACATATATTTTTCAAGAGAGTCCTGGCCCAAGAATGGTAACG
>NW_011369097.1:222163-244244 GCF_000735185.1 Notothenia coriiceps | reverse complement strand
GGTTATTTTATTTTGAAATTCAGTTCCTGACGGACGGCAAAAAAGCCAGAGATTATAGAATTAAACAAATAAATAAAAACAAAGATAATTGTGTGTTATTGTTGAGTAAATAACAGTGTGTTATTTAGAAAAGAATAACAAATTAGAAGGGAAAAATATTTCAAAATACAGATTTCGGTATTCTGAGGCTCCGAGCGACATTTCTTTTCCTCACAGACGGCAAAAAAAGTCCGACATTATACAATTTTTCAAATAAAAACAATAATTGTGGCTTGATATTGAGTAAGAAGATGTTTTAATGAACCCCACAGCTTCCGGTCTACCAAGACCCGACCGGACAAAAAGACATGCTGCAGGCACGAAACATACTACCAATAGAAATACATTGCTTTTAAAATCGTTCTGTGTGACACGAAAAAAAGGGGGAAATCTTGTTGGTGAACACGAATCAATAGATTAAATGTTGTGACTATAACACAAAATGCCGTGAGACTGGGTTGCATGTCTTCGTACTTGAGCTGGCTTTGTGCCAAGTGTCTTCTTCTTCTTCTTTCCGATTTGTAATACATCAGTTCCCGTCTCACCGCTGAGCTCCCCACCTTTCTCATGCATGATTGTGTTTTGCAAAAGATAAACAAGTGTTGAAGAGTCAACTGATAACGGGAATGGACCTTTGCTGTTGGGAATATTAGCCGGTAAATTGTTCAGCCTTTGTAACTGCCAATCAAAAATGCACACATAGCCTACACACACAGAGCTAAATCATGACAGGGATGATAGGAAGTTGCGCTGACAGCTTTATAAACACACCTCTTTAAATCTCATCCGATGCCAGGGTCATTAGAAAATCAGTTGTCCATTAAGACGTCTCATTTCGTCGAGATGTCAACCTTCAGAGAATGATGTCGTTATTTCTTCTCTGTCTTTGTTTTTCTCATTGACATGACAAAATGACTGAATCATTAGGCGTACTGAAAGGAGACTTGTGCTATCATAACAATACAAACTACATGTTAACATACTTAAGGTAGAAAATAGAATAGAAAGTATGTACGAAACGCTTGTGTAACAGAGCATAAGTTCCATTTAAGACATAATGTAATATATTGCATTCTAGTGGTATGAATACCTGTATTATTATGTATCAACATGTTCATTATGAAGGTTTACAAACCTGCTTTACACCCAATATAATGTAAATATGGGTGGTAAATCTGCTCTGATTGTATACAGTAGCAATGCTGTCCTCTATTAAAGAGACCTTAAAATGATGAGTGACACCAAAATAGAATCAGCTTTTTTGTTTATATCATGAGTTTTAGGACCAGGCACAAAGAGAAAATTGAGTTGAACATTCAGACTTTGTTTGTTTTCCATTTTGAGAATAATTTTGAAATGTTGAGAATGAAGTTGAAATGTCAAGAATGAGGGTGAGCTTTCAGTTTTATTGCCAAGCATGAATTAATCAGATTTTTGTTCAAAGTCGAAAACGTGTTAATTCGTGGAGAATAAAGTTGCAACAAAAGTTCTTCCTCTTCATTTCTTCAACTTTTACCTCCACCTAATACTTATGTACTAAAATATTTTCTTAGAGGAGAAGAATAATGTTTATATTAGACCATGGATGAAAACGTACACGGGGTTATTTCATCAAATTCGGATCAGAAAGCACAACCTTAAGTTTAACTGAATTGGGCCGTGTACAAAAGGGAGTTGCTTTTATGATCAAACTGTGCTCCCAGAATCAATCTTTAGAAGTGCTTATAATTCATATGGAACACGATATATACAAAATAAAGATGATGACTGGCTCTGAATTCAACAGTTTTAAAGTTTTCATTTATAGCCGACCACTTTGGCAGAAACTGGACATTTCCACCATTTATGTGTTACTTTTAGCTTTTTCTCTCTTTTGTTGTTGACCTTTTTGCTGCTTGCCTGCAAGCCAGTTTTCACACTCTCTCAATTTCATAATAAACTGTTCAGGTGTTGGACTCAATAAGTGGATTTATTTTTTTTCTAGTGAAAATTTATTCTACGACTTACTCAAACTAGTTCGATATCGTTCCATGTACACCCTGGCAACTGTTGAAGTACCCCATCGGGTAAAATCACTACTCCACGGTTTAATGTCTCATTAAATGTGTAAACTTCTTATATTTTAAAATATAAATTCAGCACTTGTTTTGCATCTTACTAGTTTTTATATTGGCGGTTGTTTAATTTTATGTATTCCCACACTGCCATTTTAATATACACTTAGAACTCCCTACTCCCATTACAGAATCAATGCCTGCATTTAGAAATATTAAATGATTAGATATTCTTTTCAATATATATAGATTCACAAGTAAATGGAAAACCTAATTCCAGTCGTGATGAAAACTATTCACTAATCAGATTTACAGAGCATCAGTGCCAACTCTTCTTCACAAACTGCTGACTCCGTGGCTTGGCTTTGCCTCGGGACTGAACAGTTCAGGAATCATAAAGTTTTCTTTTCGCATCACTGCTCTGTCTTTTCCTCGCTTGACCCATCTGTAACAGCTCCTGCTCCACAAGTGGATGTGCTCCAAATTTAAATGCAACATGTTCTTCAACTCGGTGTCTGTGTCTCCTCATATCTGAGGATGATATATTGTAGACTCTGTTTTTTATTGGGGTGAGGTTTAAAGATTATATCCGGACCAAATCACATATGGCAGAACCATGCTGCTGCACTGACTGATGACTGCGCAGCTTCAATGCTGTTTTATGTCTTTCTACACCGCGTGATGTCACAGTGGGCATTTTAAAGCAGACGACAAAATACAGTTTCTAAAAGTTAAGTGAACGTGAGTGCTTTAAACTTCCCTCCTCTCTAACAGCTAGCTCTCTACTAGTTGCTAAAATAAGTCTTATTGTATAGAAGTCTAAGAAAAAACGACCTATACTTCTAAGTTAATTTATTACCCTCTTAGACATTTCATTATTGAGTTAATGGTCTCAATAGCTAGTTTCAAGCCATCTTTAGTACAGCATTGTGTTCATTTTGTAAATTATCTTCCAATTTAGAGTAAAAAAAGACAATGTCCTTGAATCGTTTTAGACCTGTGACCCATTCACATTGTCGTTTCAGTTCGAAAAAGTATTATAATTGTAACATTTTAATTGGCTTAAAATGTCTTGCTCATTTGGTTATACTAAGCTCACCTCTTGAGTAATTGTACAAAATAGCATCAACTAAATTGAGATTTTCAAAATGTTGCCCACACACCAATGGGTGACTCGTGGTGATTACATCCAATACTATTCTTCTGTATGCTTGTACAAAATGCCAGATAGTCACCAGCTCAACAAAATAAGTAAATATATAAATAATTACATAAATGAGGACAATTAAACACCTAAAAAGAGATAAATGCACTTCATAAAAATCCAATTAAAAATATAAAAAGGATAAATGCTTCTTCTTTACATCCACTTCCGTGTGTCAAAGGCGAATCACCAGCTGTGACATCAGTGACAGGGATGTGAATAGAGCCTTTGAGTAGAGCCTTTGTTAACATTTCATCTTATAGAGAGCAGTGCAGCAGCAGGAATCTTTCCTATTTTCCATTCAGTGTGGAGTTGCTCTTCAAAGTGTCGAATATTGCTGCAGCTTTTTCTATATTCCCTCATTTCCCTCTCCTTAGATGTTTCCCCATTTCTGATTTGTATGTGTGCTCGTCTGTATGTGGTAGAGTCTGTACGCCTCCTGTGAAAGTGTGTCTGTTTGTCGAGGGGGAGACCTTCTCCAGGTGTGGTATGTGATAAGAGAATAGATGTAAATGTATACAGATCACATTCACAAGCCGTGTTGCCGCAACAGTAAACAAACCATGAGCTTAGAATTAAAACAGCCTGTCTGCCTACAGAGTATTCAGGCAGCTTTAAAGTCTTCAGCGTCAATTGATGAAAATAGAGATGGGTCTCAAACATATTTTTTATTTAAGAAAACTTGCTTAATTGATGCTCTTGACTGTGATTATACAACTAAATTAGGAATTTGGAAAAGGACATCTGTAAATACGAGGCTGTAATATTCAGGGCGCTGGCCACAGAAACATGTGCTGGATAGATACCGCATGGTGGGAAGAGTCTTTTGGGGAATTTGGAGGGTTTGAGAGCATTTTCTGCCTTTGTTCTGATGCACCGGTTACCCTTGCCTTGTACTCATTTTACCGCTCTCATTTTCAAATATGGCAAACAGGAAAAGGTGAGTGGGAATCAAACAGGCCTGTAATCTTTAAACTGAATAAAGAGATCAAATGAAGCAGTATTTCTGCCCACTCAGTCATATCAGACAGAAACTGACGTTGCTGCTATAGTGTACTGCCATGTGGTAAATACTTGTGTATGCTGCTCTTGCTCTTTTTGCATATCATGTATTTTTTTTTTTTATGTTTATAAATGTCATGTTCTTATATGTTGTATGTCAGGGACTACGGATGGAAATGAGCTCAAAGCTAAAACCCAGCATATATTTAAACTTGAAGCATTATTTGTCTTAAGTGTTAATTATTGTGCATTGTCCCTATTCAAATAAACTATTACATGAAAAGATTAAATGACAACACACTGAACACACTGTATGTGCTGTTTGGTTCAGGACAAGCACACATTTCAATGAATTCATTCTATGAGAGCCAAAAACCGATGACAATACTTGTAAGCAGGGACGTGCGGGACGAATCCCGATGGGCCGGTCGGACGATGTGGGCCGGTCGGATAAGTCAACCCCCCGTCGTCGTCAATTTACTTGCGGTATTTACTTGCGGTACCGAGGTGGGCCGGCGGTACCAGAGTCGGCCGGTCGAGAGTCCCGGGCTGATTGGTAGTCCCAGTACGCCCCTGCTTGTAAGTCAGTAAGTGTTGTTAAAACTGCTTTAAATTCTCATTTTGTATTAATTTACATGATTAAAAAGAGATACTCAAGGCATAACACTTTTTTGATTTCATGCACTGCTCAATGTTGACAGTTTGGGCATTTTGCAACTATAACATGTTCCAAATATCCCATATACATTTACACATGGACATTTATAAACATCACATTTTAGAAAAATGCCAAACTAAACTGGGAAAGTTTAATCCTGGTATTTATTAGTCAAGTTATTTTACCACATCTTTCTGTAATGTTTTGCAAAATCTATTGAATTTTACAATACACATCTCGGAAGGCTGTTTTAAAAAAAATAATTGCTCATATATCATTTATAGCCTGATTAACAGAGTTGTTTATTCCTCAAACATGACAACAATTGCCTGCTAAGAATATTTTCAGATTTATGAAGTGATACAGAGATATATCCATAATCCCCTGTAGCAAAACCTTTGACCTATATTTCAACAACTGCATTAACATAATATTAATAAGCAAACACCTATGAAAGCAAAGGTATTCAGAAGAAAAATATTGTCAAATGTTGTTCTAGACCTAGAGCAACAAAAATCCTTATAACATGTAAACAAATCAAAATGATCTTGCTGCAAATAATTAGTTGTAACTAATAATAGTTTTCTAGTATAGTATACTAATACAACTTTGTTCCTCTCACATTGTGTTATTCTCTCTTTCTAGGCGACTCATGAGCCACCTGTAAAATAATACACTTAAATCGTTATTAGTATGGCTGCAGAAGAGCTACATAGCAGTGGCAGTGCGTGGGCGGGAGCTCTAATATGATTGGCTGAGGGACACTGTAAGCCTGAGTGGCAGCTCTTAATGGGAGCCCTGGAGAGGTAACCCAACAGCTGTGTGTTTGCAGTTAATGAGAGATGGGGGAGGAGTAAAGGATCACAGACTGGAAACACTGTGATAAACTCTTGCCTCAGAATGGCTGGGGAAGATAGGAAATCAAGTTTTCTCCGGAGGGGACGTTGCTCAAGGCTTTCCTTTGTTACAAAACCCGCGTTTGACTCATTGCTCCCGGTCCATTGCTTGTGTTTTAAGCAGTTATGATCACTGGCATCATCGTTGTGGAAGAAAGGAGGAGAATAACTGTGGCGTGGGATGGGTTTGCTCCCTGCTGAGCCATGCTGATTTATAGCCCAAAGCAAAACCATTGTTTTTTTGTTTTTTTGTAATTACACTGTTGCAGTTTTTAAACAGATGATGTTAGTTAATCCAAATGTACACCAACAGCATTTCCATTGTCTCCAATCGCAGAAAAAAGGAAGAAGCAACAATAGGCCTATAATGTGCTTTCCTCAGACTTCAATGTTATCATTCAATTTCCCTCCTAATTCCCTCAGCTAAACAGTGTTATTTCCCCTCCTTATTATAACCGCCTGAGGGTGGCGCCAAATGAATAAATAGTGGCAGCACCAGCTTCCATTTTAGGGCCAATCATTTTGCTACATGGAATGCATATCAACAAGTAAACTGTCAGTGCTACCTGTTACATCACGTTTGGACACTTTTGTGTATTTTTTGTACCAGGGGTTGGTTTTTGCAGCAGCAGTGTAACATGCACATAGACTGCAGGAATATTCTCCAAGGTTGCATTGAATTCGCCCCATTTGAGGTGACCCAGTTTGATGAGATCTTAAACTGTTGGAAATCACACAATTTCCTGGTAGGCAGCCCGGGCATAATGTGATGTTGAGTGTGAAGTTGCTGTGTGCTGCGGTGGATGAGAGCCCCACCTCCTCCCACGCTCTGATGAGTAGGAAGAGAGATAGGGAGAGAGGAGAGAAACTAACGGAGCCACAGCATCTCCACACTTGCTCTCTGGAAATGCTTCAGATTGGCTTCTTGTTTTAGGGTCGGTAAGCTTATTCCGTTGCACAAGAAAATAAATACAAATAACAGTCTTTCAGACATCCAGTGCGTCCTTAGTTCTCACATCAGAGGAAGCGCTCTGGAAACTTGGAGCAAAGCGATGCGCCACCGGGTGCGTATCTTGGCAGGAATCAGTTCTTAAGGATTGGGAAATAGCACACAGCGGGCTATCCCTGTGGAACGATTGACCCCGCGTTTTCCAGCTCTATCTTAATATTAAAAAATATATCGATCAGCTCATAACTTCTAATATTTTCCACGGACAGATTTCTACCGGGACGTCACGGAATCCGGTGATTTTTTTGGAAGTTGCAAATTGCTCTGAGTGGATTTTGATGCTGCTGAAGTTATTCTGATGTGACGGAGGTTTGAGGGTGAGACACCTGCCTCTGGGATCACCGGCGGACACATCAACTGCGGACAGATCGGCGAAGCGCTCATAGATAAGTCTCGGACTCAGGTAATGACTGCGAATTCACGGAGAAAGTTGTCGCGATTAGTCGATTTTGTCTAGAATTTTTGCACCAGGGAAGTTTCCTTCTGAAAAGACTCCTAATACAACGTAGCCCATTTTGCCAAAGGGACTGTTTTTTTCCTACAACAAGTTGTCACAGGCGAGCTCTGTGTTACAGGTTGATGGACAGATATCAGCCACTAACGATGCCCTGCGTGATTAAAAACGCATATAAATCGAGTAGAGTTCTAGCCTCCTTGCGTAATGGCATTAAGTCATTATCATATATCATTGCACTTCACCCACGCTTTAACATGATGTGTCCTGGCGATCGTCTAATTGCAACTCATATCATGATTCCTTGAAAAATCTGGTCCATTCGCATCATTCCTTCTTCGCAAACATCACTAATTATCTTCTTTATTTGGCGTATTTTGTTTTCCATTCTGACGCACAGGCAACTAATCTCCCGTATTTTCTGTATGGAGATACTCGCGCATATAATTGAAGTGGGGGGTGAAAAAAGAAATCTTTGATCAGCGCATCCGCACGGGTAATCTCTCTCCCCCCCACCCCTCCACATCCGCTGAGAGTCTGGGGTGTTGTTTCTCGCCACTCCATCGACCACCAGGCACATTTGTAATAGTCTGCTCCGCGTACTGATGTCGGTCTAAGTTCCCCCACACACTGGAGGCTAAGGTGCCGGTAAAACAGAACATCAACATAGGCCTAAATTACCCAATTGTGCCCCGTATCTTACAGCCTGCCTATGACTATGAGACATAAAACTGATGAATGTGAGGGTGGAAGTCGGTCGATTATGAAGCAGTCGTGGGAGATGGGAGTTTGTAAAAAGACAGACTTAATTGTTAGTTCTGCCAATAATTCTTACGGGCAAGTAGCCTTCTATCTATCTAAAAAAGTGCAAGATTATGCCTTTAAATGTCCTGTTGTGGAACCAAAAGATAATCATTTTAATATGATATAAAACAGAGAAATTCAGAAACATCCATATGTGAGAGGCAGAAACCAGCATTTTCTGCAATTTTTCATGAAAAATATCTTATCTATCTATCTATCTATCTATCTATCTATCTATCTATCTATCTATCTATGGCTGTCAGTTCCATTTCCTCTATTTTCCCCCTTTTTCTAATTTTGTTTCCCTTGCCATAGTTGATCAATGGTGAACTTTACACATGTCCTTTCCTCTAGTAAAGGAACATGGTTCAATTACATGCATTGTGTCGTGTAAGCCCATCTGTTTGGTAAACAATTCATCGAAAGGTCACCAGCAGGGTTTTCTGACATGACTGATCAAACTGTTATTTGAACTTGAGAGTGTAGACCTGTTACAAATCATTCAAAAGCAGAGAAATACTGAATCAGGTTATAATGAAATACACAGCCTGAAAAGGAATACAAAGTATAGGACCTATGATTATGCATCTATAGTTGTAACAATAAGACAATAGTTGATCAGTGGGCATTTAAATGACAAGTCGTTACTACACATTTAACATGGCAGAAAATCCTGGTTACAGCCTGTCTAATGTGGATATTTTTGAATTTCTCTATCATACCAAACGGATTATCTTCTGGTTCCACAACAAGACATGTCAATAAACTTGGATTTGCACTTTCTGACAATTTATAGATTAATCTAGAAAATAATGAGTCTGCAGTAAATTGAGTCAACTGTTGCAGGTCTATACATTTCCCTCTTATGTAGTAATGTCTGAATGCAGCCTCCTTGATCTAAGTGCATGTATTGGCATTCTTTGTGGAGCAGCCCACATGAATAGCTAAATGCTCCTGCCCTTAGCAGGTGTTTCCACCCAAAGGCTATTCCTTTCTCATTACCAACAGCCAGGGCTTACTGTCTCTAGGAGTGCACAGTGTAACATTGTGCAGTAAATTATTTTGGAAGATCAGCTGTAAGGGGACCTAAGCTGTGATACTAGCCATCATAAATCATGCTGGTGGGAGGGTAATGGGTTTTACCTGTTATACTAGCTAAAGGCACAGAGTCAGCCAATACATCAAATCACCTCAGTTGAGAAAATCATTAAATCATCCGTTATCTTTTCGCACACTACCACGGCTTGGAAGAGCAGATCTTACAGACATTCATGAGCTTGATCTGTGACCAAGTAACAGGTGACAGTTCAGATTCTCCAGAGGAACAAAAGGCCGCTGCCGCACTCTAATCATTTTCTTTGACATTATTATTAATTTGCAATTATACCTCAGTTGATTCTACCCGTGAGTCATTTCCGATGTACCTGTGGAGCGGCCAACTTAAAGAGCAAGTGTCACCCAGCCAGTCACTGAGTTGACTCAGTCAGTAGATAGTCTGTCTCTATGGTAACCAGGATGGGCGCACATGCTCTGCAACACAATTATACTTAATTGTACATACCTTAAATTATGACAGTATACTAACATGTATGCAGCCACACACAAATATTGAGTTACTTATTAACTATTCTAAATATCTGATGGATCTTATTATCATTATTTTATCCCCTTCAGCTACACATATGGATTGCAAATCATTTAGCTTCACAAAAATAAAAAATAAATAAATATGCAATGTTGTGGCAGTAAAATAACTGTATAAATACAGGATGCTTGCCAACTTAGACACACAACATTACTTTTAAATAAATAATCAGTTTTCAACTTTTCATAACTGAGCAAATATCATGTTAAAATTGTGCTTTCGTTTTTGACAACGCCCGAGTGCCTGCATCCAAGAATGCAGCCAAGGAATATAAAACAAACTGCATATTTGTTTATAGCTGTAAATATTTATCATTTTCATATATATTTCATGTCACTTTAAACTGTTATGTTTATGTTCAAGTTGCTAATGAAAAGAAAAAATAATTTACCTATATCGTAATATTTTGGCCATATTGTGCACACCCTGTCTTAATTATTAACATTAATAATTGATGTCATAAAAACTGTATCTGGTCAATACTAGTAAGTAGCAAGACATGATAACCAAACTGCTATAAAGATTCAATGAATTCATGTATACAACAACTTCATCAATCATAGCATTACATGATTAAAATGCAACGTCAACCTAATTTTTCTTGTTCCTTCTAATTAAAAGTCAACATACCCAAAGAATGTTTGAAAACTGCCGGTGGTGCAAAACGATTTTTTGCAAAAAACATGTGGAGTAGTTTTGGAGGTAAGTTTTGAAATTTAGAGTGAATGAAAATGACCCTGTAGGTGCAGATATTTCTGAGTCGTACACTGACCAACATGCAAACAGATGGTGGAGGAGTGTGTTTGTAAGCCAAGACGGAACTAGTTTTTCAGAGGTCATTCTTATGGCTGGGTTCAGCCCCCCTTGCTTCATTAAGTCAGAAAACGTTTCTCTCTTGGGAATGGCCAAATGTGTAGGGTCAGTGATTGTAGACTTGTATAAATTGAAATGTTCCTTTCCACCGTGGGGTCAGCTGGGTGGTGTGGTGTACTGTGTGTGGGCTCCAGGTGAGAGTCGATCAGACCTTGCCGTTTGACTGATGTTTAGCTGCCAGAGAAGTCTTTCACCATCTCCTCTGTGAGGAGCGCAGCACTGGCACTGAGCCTTCGGGGAGAGCTGGGGGGATAGAGGATAGCAGGCGGTTGCTAGCAGGAATTTGGGAGATCAATGTCATTCAAAATGGCAGTGGAGGAAATTAATAGATATGAGGTGACGTCCTTATTTTTCTGCTTCCGCCGGTAAAATTCCCAAATGTTCTGATTGTGAATTCTTATTTTGTCCAAAAAATAAATAAAACCTATATAAACAACATTAATCCCAGCAAGTAATGTTGGTAAAGGTGGAAAAGGCTCTGTTAGGATTAATTTCAGAACTTCTGAATAATTGGGATGTTGCAATATACCTTTATTATTATGATATTGGTCTTATACACATTACATTATGATGTAATTTAAATAATAAACATGATAATTTCATGTAAATAATCAAGATAAAAAAATGAAAAAGTGCATAGTAAACCAAGATTAAGATGAATTTGACTGAGCTGTGTATTTTTACATATCCCGGTAATATTGTCACCATGAATTCTATTAGCCTCGATAAGGGTGTAGTATAAATCTGTAATTTCTGGTTTTAATGGTAAACCCGGCCAGTAAACATATTGTTTTCCCTTAAATAAAACAGTTGAACAGTTGTTGTCAATCACATCACTATATTTCAGTGAAATTTGACAGTGACAGCAATCTTCCAGGCACAGGATGCAGGAGTGGGAATAATTTCCCCCACTCTCTTACAGCCGTGCTTATCTATAGAGGTCGATGGCAGGTGAAGGGGTATGCTCGGGTACATTTCTCCTGCAGGATGATGGCCATGCTGAGAAGGAGCCATGACCCACAGACTCTTTGGTCTAGTCTTGCATTAGACCTGTATCCCCAGATGGTCTTTAGAGGCTTGGTTTTGGCAAGGGAAGGGGTCGTAAACTTCATTGTTGAGTAGTTTCACTTTGACTGCATTCTTTGTTTCAAAGTTTTCAGAGAAGATACAGCAAATGGAGGACCCATCAGACAGTTTGAGCCTTTGAAAGTCCACCTCCATACTGTGGTACAGGCTGCCTTTAGTTTCCTCTAGGTTGGAACCATCTGGACCATTGCATGATCACAGCGTGAGGCAATGTGTGAATGCTGCTTCACTGGTAGAGTTAAAGTGTTCTCCTCAGTACGAGTGGATGCATTGATTTTATTTCGATCGAATTTTCCTCAGAATATCTGTTGCTCTTTTCTGTGCAGCTCAGTGTGTTTGTGCAGGACGTTTTTTGCAGTGCACAGAGCTTATAGGAATTACAGTATGAGCCCTTTAGGCCGTGCAGAGCCCTAATAGCTCTGCGTAAAGGAAACTGTGCTGCACTCATTCAACTAGTAGTGCAGCAGGGGTCATCCTAGAATTAGCCAAGTAGATTGTCCTGTGGTGTAGCTACCACAAAGTACATTAGCTGGAAGTTTTTGTTATAATTATATTGTGTTTATTATTTATAATTCAGTTTACGAACAGAGAAGTTTCAAGTCAGCAGAGTACGTTTATAATAGACAAGGGGATTTTACTTAGCAATTCCTGAGGATTTCAGTGTTGAGATGCCTGATCCAGTGCAAGTATCTGCACCACACTGGTATTCTAAAGCCCCTTTCCCATTAGATAAAAAAGCTCTCTAACACCCACTAACATATGTTCAGTGGGAAAGGTTGTAATCAACATCCTATCCCAGTAGTCACTGGTATGTATCGGCTCCAGCTACAATCGACAGTGATGGATTTTCACAATTTTTCCCGCTCAATACAATGATGCACTTTTAAATTAATATATAATAGAACAAACTTAAGGCAATCCTTATAATATAGTTGCATACAAAAACTACAGAAAGCATGCTTTCCTGAAAGCCACCAGAATCCATTGTTGGAAACAGTATTTTTAACTCACTGTTTATCGTAAAACACAACAATACATACTGTAACTCATAAACTAATCTAAACGTTCATTGTTAGTCTTACAGCTGTTAAGGAAACGCTAAGAGAATGTTGCAACTGGCATACTCATCTACTGGCAATGGGAAAGGAGTTTACTGCCTAATTTAAGCAGGTTTTCAATGTTTATGCACACACACACATTTTGGTCGAAAAGGAGTATAGTTGTACAGTTACTGTAAGTCCTTACAAAAGGAGTGCTTGGAGTGGTTAAGCAGAACTGATATATCAAAGACAAATTGAACACACTGGAAAAACTAACTAATTTTATGCTGAGTTATGTTTTGTGATTTGCTTGAATCAGCTAGTAGTCTTGTGGGTCTACCACACCATCTGGGATGGCAGATGATAACCAACTTTTTTAGAGGATAAAACGCTGAGATGCAGGAAATGACATTCCTTGTTGTATTCAGCTGCTTTCATTCATCCATTTTGCTGCTCAGGTAGGGGACTCTTGCAAGACTTGCAGTAGTCAATGTTGAGAAATCTCAGCACATCATATGTTCCCCTTCGACACCGCCATGCTTTGAGATGAAGGAAAACATGCTGTCAAGCTTTTGATAAAATATTTGTGAGAAAGAAGCCCACGTGCACGGTGTCAGTATTATTCACCCGATAAGAGATGCTCACTGGGTGATGGCAAAATGCGTATTTCACAGATAACATTCATTTTAATGTCAATGTAAACAAAGAAAAAAGAACACCAATTCGCCGTGGCTGCCAGGCACGGTGCCATCTGGAAGACAGGCATGAGGCCAACTGGAAGACATTAAGTTATAAGTGTCATCAACCATAACAATCATGTCACTATCAAAGCACGCCTATTCATTCTAGAAGTGGCTGTAATGGTAGGGGGACAGTTACAGCAAAACAAACGTTACAACCTTTATTACGGTTTTCATATTGAAATGGTCGTTTTATGGGTGAAACATTTTGCAATCTTGAAATCAGTATACAAAAAGAGACAGGGAAAATATATCACAAGTGATCATTGTCCAATGTTGACTTTCAGTTTTTTAGTAGCACTTGGATGTATCCCCTGATTATGTTTTTACTCCTGCCTGCTTTTTTTTCCCGTCTACACTTGAACACACAGAATGCACACTCACCGTTCACGGCACATTGACTCGAGACTCCCCCTGCAAATGTAAAAAGGGACACATCGATAACCGGGCAATTAGTGCATCAATAACCTGCACTTCCAATTTTAATGTATTCAAAAGGAATTGGATTTCTCATTGGTTTTCTGTATATTTGTTTTCTGCTGTCTCGCTTAGTACACATTTGCTTTGCTCCTCTCTGCAACATTGTTTCATGTGAGGAGATGCAGAATGTATTTGAGCTCACAATAACACCATCTGACCATGTGTATTTCTATCTTTCTCACAAGTACACAAACTAAGGCTGCACTGATCTTCGCTTATCTTTCCCCAAGGGTCCCTCAGGGAACTGGCTGATATTAGATCCAGAACCTGTACTCCTTTTTATTCTCTTTAAATTATTCTATGTGAACTGCAACACACATGTATTTCTATCTACATGGTGATGTAGACGCTCACAAACGTGCCCAAACACACACTATAAACTGGTAGCCATTACTGCGCTTTCCTGAGAACCGGGCCTTTATTTTTAACCCAAACGTCTGCTTTCTTTTCAATTACCAATAGAACTCTACACACAGGGAGACAAAAATAATTGTATTCTAAAATCGACGTAGCATGAACAAACCCAGTATTCTTTAGCTGGAGGGAATACAGATCAAAGAAGACGCTAAAATAATGGGTTGTAATTACGGAGTTGAAAGGTTCAAAATCAAACATAATGATACAATGTTTGAGTTAGCCAGTAGCAATAGAGCGCAGATGGAGAATTCTGCATTGTGCATTGTTTCAACCTGCATGTGATAGTAGTTGCTTAATCTACACAAATATACCTGTTCTCTTTACCTCACTTAGAAGGCAAGCTCTCATTGTTAGAGGCCTCCTGTAATGAAAACGATCAATCAACTTCATCAATGGACACTATATTGGCACGTTTGTAAGGTTTCATGTGTGAGGGTTTGTTTTTTTACCATAGGTTCCTTTTAAGCAACATTGCTTCCCCGCTCAATGTCTAGGAGTGTAATACCAAAATAATGAGTCTCTTAGGCAATTTGATTTTGTAGTATACTTTTATTTGATTACGCAGCTGAAACAATGCGATCCACACCGGCCCTCGAGTTTGTTGTGTGCGTGTGTGTAAGCTCACAAGATACCATTTCTTGTTCCTGCTGTAATTTACACGGGGAATTTGTAAGGCTGAGACATTCATTGAAGTTATTGAAGCTCTGGGACAGAAATGAAACCAAGCCGGGAAATAGTCATCATGCCTCCTTTCCCTTTCTTGTTATTATTGTCTAATTATTATATTTTGCTCCGAGGCCTGTTGCAGATTTTTCTGTTATAATAAAGAAAATACACTAAAGACATTTCTTCTTTACCGACCGCATGTATCTGTCTGGTTTTAATAACCTGTTGATGTGAGTTCCTTGCCTTTATGTAAATATAAAAGTTCAGCAAATGTTTCGCCAGGTATTTAATAGCTTAATCCGAACCAAAAGAGACAACATTTTGACAGAAATACTCTTTGTCATTTTACAGGCAGATCTTCTGATGACCTAATGGAACCAAATGTACGACAAGTGCTGTTCTGGGTCCTGGTGCTGCACTGTGGTTCTGCTCAGGGCAGCATCCTGTACAGGGTCCAGGAGGAGCAGCCCCCCAACACTCTGATTGGTAGCCTGGCAGCAGACCAGGGCCTACCAGACTCAGGCCATCTCTACAAGCTGGAGGTCGGGGCACCCTACCTACGTGTTGATGGGAAGACGGGGGACATTTTCACCACCGAGATACCCATAGACAGAGAGACCCTGAGGGACTGTCGAACCCTGGTTAAGGGTAAGCCTTGCTACCTTGAATTTGAAGTATCAGTGACGGACCTGATACAAAACCAGAGCCCACGACTGATTGAAGGACGCATTGAGGTACAGGACATAAATGACAACACTCCACAATTTCCCTCTTCTGTCCTCACCATCTCAGTCCCTGAAAACACAATCATGGGGGCGCTATTCTCCATACCTCTGGCTACTGACAGGGACTCAGACAGGAATGGGGTGGCGGATTATGCTCTGACTGCAGGGCCAGATGCAGCAACCCTATTTGGCTTACAGGTGGCTGACGACAGGGGAGGGAAGCTCCCGCAGCTTATTGTCCTGGGCAACCTAGATCGCGAGTTAAAGGATTCCTATGACCTCACCATCAAGGCAATGGATGGAGGAAATCCACAGCGCTACAGCAGTGCTCTGCTGAGAGTGGTAGTCACTGATGCCAACGACAACTCTCCCAAGTTTGAAAGGTCCACGTATGAGGCGGAAGTGTCCGAAAACAGTCCACCGGGGCACTCTGTGTTGCAGGTAAGATTTGGCAGCGAATAAACTTGACTTCAAGAACTTATTTTCTTTAAAATAGGAAATTGAAATTGCAAAGAAAATAGTTTTTGCTGCTTGATGAACTATATTCAGAAACTAAGAAACACAGACTCAAAGAAAGAAACGCTCAATAACACATAATGAAATACACCATTTATCTAGATGTTTTTGAAAAATGAGTCATGTTTCTGCAGTGCTTATTCCTCAGGTACAGAACTCTATTGAAAATTAAATTCAAAGATAGATGTTTTATTCTGCCATTGTGCTTTAAAATACTTAAAAGTAGCCCTACAACTCTGAATGTTCAAAATGTAACCTCACATCCAGAATTCTTGGGAATCAAAGGTCCAAGCTTAGTTCTTGTCAACTCACAGATAATCATATTCACATTTAAAAAATATTGTATTTATAAGTTGTTTCAATCCCATTACTCTTATGTGCATTTTGATATTTTTACAACACAATATACAATTATGTATATACAGGTAATCAAGCTGCATATTTTTTTTTGTGCTATTATACTTACATGGACATAATTAGAGATACACAATGACTGTATTCAAAGAGTGTATGATTTGTTCTGCTTACCACTGCAAACTTGTACCAACGGAAGAAAAAGCAGTCCTTATATTTTGCCATTTGGTTTAATGTGAATCTTTTCTATTCCCTATTTCTGTAATAAAGGGAAGGGTGTTTTATTATTACCCATCAAAAGCACAGGGGAAGGGCAATAATAAAACATGCCTAAATAAAGCTGTTCACTTGCTGTGCTTTGAAGTGATCAGGCACCCGTTGATTAATTTATTCATTCATTCATTGACCAATGATTAGTAGAGAAAATCCTACACTGACTTCCTTTAATTCAACCACACAGCACTGCACATAAATCACGCCTTTAACCACAGAATTCCTTTCATTTCAGGTCAAAGCAAATGACTCTGACATGGGCTCTAATGGAGAAATTGAGTATACCCTTCACCAAGCAGTAGACCCAGTGTCGACACTCTTACGAATTGACCGCTCCACCGGCATTATCTACGTTAAAGGATCCCTTGACAGGGAAGAAATCAGCAGCTTGTCTTTCTATGTGGTGGCGAGGGATAAGGGTCCACAACCTAAAAGCTCAAAGACATTTGTTACAATTGAGGTGGCTGACCAAAATGACAACGCCCCAGTTGTGGAGATTCGTGGAATTGGTCTTGTGACACACAGCGAAGGAGTGGCCAACATTTCAGAGGACATGCCAGTTGGAACCGCTGTTGCTTTAGTGCAAGTGTCTGACAAGGATGAGGGAGAAAACGCTATGGTCACTTGTGTAGTCGCAGGAGATGTGCCGTTCCAGCTTCGCCCTGCCAGCGACTCATCCATTGACAGTAAGAGGAAGTATTTCCTACAGACAACCACTCCCCTCGACTACGAGAGGATTAGGGATTACCGAGTCGAGATTGTCGCTGTTGATTCTGGAAATCCGGCCCTCTCCAGCCAA
Organism: Notothenia coriiceps; assembly: GCF_000735185.1. Classification (NCBI taxonomy): domain Eukaryota; kingdom Metazoa; phylum Chordata; class Actinopteri; order Perciformes; family Nototheniidae; genus Notothenia; species Notothenia coriiceps. The sequence goes on along the minus strand of NW_011369097.1, from coordinate 226,510 downwards.
AATTCTCTGAAGGTGCAGGTGACTGATGTGAACGACAACTCTCCCATATTCTCCCCAACATTGTTTGAGGTAGATTTTGCCGAAGAAAACCAACCAGGGGAGAAGGTTTTGGATGTTATAGCTTCAGATGCTGACAGTGGCACTAACGCTGAACTCCTTTATAGTATTGTGGCAGACTCATCCATCAAAGGTCTGTTTGAGATTGATCCAAATACGGGCACAGTAAGAGCCCGAAGCCCCCTTGATCGTGAGCATAAAGAACGCTACGAGTTCCGGGTCACGGCAGCAGATAAAGGCTCACCTGTTCATAAAGGGTCAGCAACTGTTGTAATAAACGTCCTTGACCGCAACGACAATGACCCCAAGTTCATGCTGAGTGGCTACAGCTTTTCAGTTTTGGAGAACATGCCTCCTCTCAGTCCAGTTGGCATGGTGACAGTCCTGGATGTGGACAAAGGGGAGAACGCCCTAATTGAACTGTCTGTAGAGCCTGATGGAGGAAAGTTTGTCGTTCAAAATGGAACAGGCACCATTCTTTCAAGCATCTCGTTTGATAGGGAGAAAGAAAGCAGCTATACTTTCCGTCTTAAAGCAGTGGATGGAGGAGAGCCCCCTCGGTCTTCATATGTGGCCGTCACGATCAATGTACTGGATGAAAATGACAACAACCCTGTGGTTACCAAACCCTCCAATTCCTCCTTCAGGCGTTTGTCACCTCTAGCTTCCCCAGATAGCCACGTTGAGATAGTGGAAGCCGAAGACCTGGATAGTGGGCCCAATGCCGAGCTGATGTTCAGTATTTCTGGCGGAAACCCTTACCAGTTATTCCGCATTTCACCGTCCAGTGGGGAGATCACTCTAGCAAAAGAGATGACCCGAAAACATGGCGGCCTACATCGGCTAGTAGTGCGAGTGAGTGACAGGGGGAAGCCTGCACGTCATGCCACTGCCCTGGTCCACATTTATGTCAATGACACCATCTCAAATGTCAGCTTAGTGGAGGCTCTAGTAGGACACAGTCTTTACACTCCACTGGAAAGGGACATTGCTGGTGATCCTGACTATGGTTTCGCTGCACAGCGTAGTAACATTTTGTTTGGAAGCCTTGCCGGAGTGGCAGGTGTTGTCATGTTGATCCTTGTGGTGGTATTTATCCGACACCGGATCCAGAGAGAAACTAAGAGTGGGTATCAGGCTGGCAAGAAGGAAACAAAAGACTTATATGCGCCCAAACAAGCACCAAAAAATGCGAAAGGCAAACGAGGAAGGAAAGGAAAGCCCCAAAAGTCCCCAAAACCACTCGGGGAAGATGAAGAAGTCAGCCTTCAAAAGAGTCTCAAGTTCAACCTCGATGGAGTGAATGATAGCCCCAGGATACACCTGCCCTTAACATATTCTCCAGGAAGCCCTGATATAGGCAGGCACTACCGCTCCAACTCCCCCTTACCCTCCATCCAGCTGCAGGCCCAATCCCCTTCGGCCTCACAGAAGCACCAGGCTGTCCAGGACCTTCCTGCCGCCAACACCTTTGTAGGGACCGGAGGAGACGACAACTCTACCGGCTCAGACCAGTACTCAGACTACAGCTACAAGACCAGCCAGATGAAGTACAGCAACAAACAGGTAAGAACATGACTCACACAAGCTGCTGTGTAGGTGTTAGAAAGTGTGTTATTGTGTTAGGATTTGAGGAGAGATAATTAACTTTAAGAAATCACAAACATTAATCATCCTGTTGCAAAAATTGTAATACATCTGATAGAATGAACAACTTTTACTATATTAAATGCTACGTATAGAGTAACATGTCAAGATCTACTTGAAAAGACAATAACAGGATCTCATACATGAAATGTGTTACTGTCCTTTCATCCTAATTAAAAATGTGTTCTCTGCAGAGCAGTACATACTGTGTCTCATGGCAGATTAAGGAACATATATACTCCCATTAAAAAAATATACAACTTGTTAAAGATTAATTAAATACTTCCCTTTCGAGTTGGCAGAGAAATGTGGCTATGGTCGCATGGACGACCATAGTATTCTTTAGGGAACATTTGTATTATGATCCAGTTATAGATATAATAATCCATTTGTTCTCTTATATTAAGTGCAGTGAAAGGCTGCCATAATAGTTTTTACTGTTTTTGCTCCAATGTAACATCTCTGGAGGGTGAAATTTGATACACTGGAAAGAGTAAGTTGCTGCACATATTAACTTCAAGTTTGTGGTCAAATGTTGCACTTCTAATACAGAAAACTTTGATGGCCCTCCATATTTTTTTGCATGGGGTTGTCAGTGCAGTTGAGCAGGGATGGTCCATTTCTCAGTAGCTTGCTTCGGCTCTTCTGCCTGACCCCTGGTGCTCTGATCTCAGCGGGTCACTTGCTACACTTATCTCTCTGCTCCTTATGCTCTTATCTCCTCTTATCTGGACAATATTTGGCAAGACCTGAATTGCCATGGAAACATATTAATAGACTCACAGGGGATTACGAGAGAAAAAATGGTGGAGTCTAGGGATACAAAGCTATTGTGTCTCTAGGTTTCTGTGTCATCTGCAAGTGTGTGCATGTGCGTCTTGGATTAGACACGTGTATATTTCAATTGGTGTGTGTTTCTCAAAGCAGACTGCCGTCATACTATTATCTTTAAATAATAAATACTGTTATTCCATCAGTTTTTTCAGATAGCTATACACTATTGACATTTAGCTCCCTTTTTCCCGTAATTACTGTTTTAAACTTCCATTCTACTTAAGAAAATAATCCAGTAGGTAAAAAGGAGGTAGTTTAAAACAACTTCAAAGAACACCCAAATCCAAAGACTGCCTACTTCAAAGGCATTCATTCTCAAACAAACATGCTGCATCCACAATCAGTAACCTAATGTGACTGATAGTCCTCGCCACCTCTGAGTGAAAACTGAATTATTTGTGAATCACACAATAATGACAAGCTCTAACAGTGCAATATTCTTGTTGCTACAGGGGCACATTTTATGGAAAAGAATATTTGACAGTGATGTAAACAATTCATTTTCATCCAAGACAAGTTGACATCGGCTTTCAAGATGCTTTCATATATCAAATCACAGTGTCATGCATACAAAACTGTTTGACATTCTCCTAGGGCTTTGCAGATAAAGTTTGACACATGGAAAAAAATTAGCAAAAATAGAAGTGGAAAATATGCAACCGAGTGCTGAACATGTGTAGGTGACACTTTTTTTTTGGAGATATCTTCAGAGCCACTATCACAGTTGGCTGGTTGGTGGTTTCAGCAGATGCTTGCTGACAGCTTAGGTGATCACAAGCCTTTGTGGGTGGAGTCAGTTTAGAGAACAGTCACCACTGTCTCCTTGATGGACAACATAAGGGACCAAAATGACTGCAAGCCACAGGGTTTGTCTGGGTATTTGTGTGTAGTGCCAATCTCTGTGTTTGTGTGTAGATTCACCGCTCGGTAAATGACTGTTAATTGTAACTGTGGCACAGATGTACGCTCGCAGCTCTTGACAGTGTTTGTGGTTTCTCAATATGATAACATTAATGCGTATGAGACAGATCTCAAGTGATTGACAGGCTGTGTAAAAACATGGACAGATGTTGAAGCTCATGTGACACACCTCAGCAGATGCTGTCTCATGTATGGCATCCCCTCTTACATCAGGAAGAACAGATTGACCAAAATATATAATTAAAGTTTCTGCCAAGTGATGTGACAGATGTAGAGTGGTGCCCTTGCTTTAATTAACTGTGCTACACTTGACAATGGCTTTTCATTTGGAATTTGGTCAGGTGTCTGTGTTTCTACTAAACCGCTTCATGTCTAAATGTATCAGCCAGAATGTTTATAGATTATGTTCACATGGAATATAAATAGCCTTTCTAGTCAAACTTTTTTGTACTTTACAGTTTAGCTTTGTAACTATCTGCAGCCTTGGCTTTACTCCAACTCCCTAAATAGAAATCCATAAATGGGTGGAAAGAAGTTTAAATTAACACACTTATATGTTGTACATTATTAAAGATGGGGATGTTTTGCACAATGATGCACCTACTGTATGGGTGTAGGTGCAACTGAAAATAGGTCCAGGGTTAGGATTGGACGGACTAGTGCAACACACTTTACAAAAAGGACCCTCTTTGCAGGGTTGTAGTATTTAAGATCCGGCTTGGTCTGGAGAACCTCTTTTAGCTGGGATATTCCAAAATTGCCTTTGCATTGATTTATATGTTAACACCATTACTGTGATTGGATGAAAAACTTTGCTTCATACCAATTACTTGACTAATTTATCATTTTAAAATATGGTTACTGTTATCGGCTGTCAGCACTCCCCCC
>NW_011369097.1:221168-222136 GCF_000735185.1 Notothenia coriiceps | reverse complement strand
CCCCCCCCCCCTAACACACACCACAATACAGAAAATAGCATTGTTTTAAGTGGGTGGTAAAACATAGAAAAGGAGTGTTGAGGAAAAATAGTTAAGTATACTTTTGCTTCTTAGGGCTTGTTAGTATTTGTTTGCTTGTGGAAAATGAAACATTACACCTGCACCAACCCCTTTGCAATACCTTTTGATTATTTTACTTACATTTAAGTAAACATTTTTTACTTGAAATGTTGCGAGGTACACTCATACCTATATACATACTGTATGTATTAATAGCAATAATTAATATTTGTTTTGGGTGCTTTTTGGAGAATGTTGGTTATTTGATCAGGTCAATTTGAAGAGTTCCTTTGGTTTGCATGTTCCCTATTGATTGTAAGTTTGTCATGCATGATCTTTTCAAGGTATTGACTCACTCTGCTTTGGTCTTTTTCAGTCTAAAAACATCCAATTAATTCATGAATTCATCGGAGGACCTTTTCTTATTAGAGGAACATCCACACCTCTAACTGGTCAACCCAGTCTCATGGCATTTCGTGTTCACCAACACGATTTTTAATCTATTGATTCGTGTTCACCAACACGATTTTCTCCTTTTTTTCGTGTTGCACAGCACGATTTTAAAAGCAATGTATTTCTACTGGTAATGTGTTTCGTGCCTGCAGCACGTCTTTTTCTCCGGTCGGGTCGTGGAAGACCTGAAGCTGTGTGGTTCATAAAAGCATGTTCTTACTCAATATCAAGCCACAATTATTGCTTTTATTTTAAATTGTATAATTTCGGACTTTAGTTGCCGTCTGTGAGGAAAATAAATGGGGCTCAGAGCCTCAGAATACTGAAATCTGTATTTTTAAATCTTTTTTCCTTAATAATCCAATAACATCCTTTAATACACATGTTAATTTGACTCAGATGTGCTGATAATATCCGCAATATAAATCTTTAAACGTCTTCTTACCTTTAAAAGT
>NW_011369097.1:191556-221131 GCF_000735185.1 Notothenia coriiceps | reverse complement strand
AAAGCAATGTATTTCTACTGGTAATGTGTTTCGTGCCTGCAGCACGTCTTTTTCTCCGGTCGGGTCGTGGAAGAAGCAACTCAATATCAAGCCACAATTATTGCTTTTATTTTAAATTGTATAATTTCGGACTTTTGTTGCCGTCTGTGAGGAAAATAAATGGGGCTNAAAAATACAGATTTCAGTGTTCTGAGGCTCTGAGCCCCATTTATTTTCCTCACAGACGGAAACAAAAGTCCGAAATTATACGATTTAAAATAAAAGCAATAATTGTGGCTTGATATTGGGTAAGAACATGTTTTTATGAACCACACAGCTTCCGGTCTTCCACGACCCGACCGGAGAAAAAGACGTGCTGCAGGCACGAAACACATTACCAGTAGAAATACATTGCTTTTAAAATCGTGCTGTGCAACACGAAAAAAAGGGGGAAATCGTGTTGGTGAACACGAATCAATAGATTAAAAATCGTGTTGGTGAACACGAAATGCCATGAGACTGGGTTGAAATGGTAGCCTTGATACCAGACTGGCTGAACAGCAGAACATATAAATATTGTATGATGTATGTCATGAAGAGTGGAGCAGGTGCACCCAAATGCAGGACGCTGCAGACATTACTTTGAAATAAAGGTTTGGTGAAGGCATGGCACAACTGAACAGCATTGAACACAACCAAAGCAGGTGTTTAGATGGGAAAAGGAGGGAGAATACAGAAAAAGAACAACAAGTATCATCAAAAAGTCTGAGGAACTATGGATGTAAATCCACAATGTGACACTGTAAACTAAAGAATGGTTTGCTGAGAGTGCCAAACCCAAATAGATGTTTCAAATGTCCTATTTATATCCCAACATTATTTGTATAAGTCTGTGTCAGCTATAGTTGTTTTGTTTCCTACTGTATGGGCTAATACTGCTATCAATTCAGAAACATTTTGATCGCCCTCCCCCAGAGAGATTTTTCAGCCCTCTAATTGATTTAGATTAACCCACTTTCAAAAAGAATTCTTGAAATGCAGTTTCCTGCGTATAGTGTATTACAACAGCCTCTAAACATAGTTGTGCACGAAAATAAACATTGCCTCACAAGAAATCTGACATGAATCTTCTTCTTCCTAAATTACTTGTTCTAAAAACAAACCAGTCAAATGCCTGGAATAAAGACATGCATCCAAAAACAGTAACCAATGGTTTTCATGTACTGTCTGTGTCTAAATCCAATGAAATTCAAAACAAGAGATTTCTTCAGTGCAGATGGAGTACAATTTCATGATGAGCAGAGAGTAAGACGACCTGTTTAAGACTCCGTTCACAACCACGAGCAACACTAAATGTTTACAATTCTAAATTTAAGTGGATAAAGCCCACCAACACATAGAAAATAAATACCTGAGCCAGTTTCTCTGTCTTATAGGAAAAACAATTTCTTCTTGGCAAGAAAAAACAACATAAGAAGTGCAAATGTTCCAATAAACAAACCCAAACCTTTTTTATTCTAGGTTTGAACACACATGATGAGCTCTCTGCATGAATGCTGTAGCTTCCCTGTGCACAAACAAGGCTCCTTACAATTGCTTTCACTCCGCTTGCACCTGGGTAATAGTATAATTAAAGTGGGGACATTGGGAATTTTCCTCAGGGTCTTGGCAAGTTAAACCACTCTCATGTCACACTTTTGTTATATAGCCTGTTAGGCTTTCACATACAGGAAAGTAGGGATATTTCAAAGGAATATTCATTAATATGGGAATATATGTTTACATGGATACTGCACGCTTGTGTAGTGTATCAATTCCAGTAGAAATTGCAGGTAATAGTTATGTTTTAAATGTAACACCATTTACAATATAATATATACATATGAACAGTATGGTCACACAAACATGCACTAAATTGCTGTTTAAAAAAGTATAATCAACCAGCAAAGTTTCCACACTGCTGCTTTAAAATCTTATCTAGAAATAACATGATAAGCTTCACCTTTTTATAACAGGATTGCTGAAGGTTTTGGCACTCATTTCATCACCTTTGAATGTGTGATATATTGCATGATGGTTGCTGGAGAAACCAGAGCCTCACATAGTCCATTAGAGCTGATAATTAGCCCTTTTGGGTACAAGAGCTGGCACCTTTTTTCACACTTTACTTAATGAGAATCCTGCTATTGAACAAAACACAATGCAAGGGGTATGACATGTGGATATTCTGTGTAAACTGGCAATCATGACTTTCTGAAAAGCTGTAAATGCACCCTTTATACACACGCACACGGTTAATATACATTATTTATCACAAATAGATGAGTGTTGTCCCCCTGAGGGCTTCTCGTTCATCTCCCTTCCTGTGTGCATGTAACCTAAAGCCATTCTTTAAGCAGGAAAGGGGATAGAATGAGTCACTGCGAGTCTTAATTAACCTGCTTCTTTGTTAAGCAGGGCCCACACTTTGTGAACTTTAGGCATCCCTTTGAGCTGGGATTAGCCCAATTTAGCCCAATGCTGCTGTTTGAACTCAGCAGAGGTGCATTACAGACGAGGCCGGAGGCAACATTAATTGTTCTCCAAGACTGTGACACATTATTCTCTCTAGCCTGCACTCAAGACCAGTGAAACCTTGAAATCTTCGAAAATATGTCATCTGTATTTCAGTGAATAGTTGGCCAAACAAGGAGAGCAGATGACTTATTTTCCCCATGTTTTCCTATCTTGGTTTCCAATCTGCCTTCCAGTATTTCTCAAACAGGCACGACACACAAATATATACAGACAAACACACACACACGGCTCTCCGCGCACCACATATTTGCCCTAGCTTATTACACAGAAAAAGAAGTCTAGAAGGAAATTGAGGTGAAAAGCATTGTAGAAGCTGGAATAATTCACCCTGCCTGTACTGTACGTTTTTCCTGCTGTTTTATAGCATACAAGCGTGATTCAATACATTGTGTGAACGTACTAAGTATATCGTTAAAGTCCCCATTGTTGTTGCCATTATATATCTTAACAACACCCTTTCAAAGGCTTGCCCATTATGTATGTTTTGGTTTTGTTCCAAAGAATAGTGACCTTAGTTCATAAAAGAGTACATAATATGCAACACATTTTTATTATTACAACATATTACCTGTAAGAAATGCTTAGTTATAGTTATATAACCTAACATCCTAGAAAACAGTGCAAATATTTATAGGTTTTTCTTTTCTTCACCTTTTGCACCAACATAAGACAGCATAAAGTCCAGATAATAAAACAAGAAATGTGGCAGGATAGGTAAAAAGCCCCAGGCTTATCCAACAGAACAAAACTATAACAAAAAGAAGAAAAAAAGGAAACAAAGCTAACATAAATCAGAAAAAAACACAAACAAATTATGAGAAATACTAGCCAACGAGTAAACAACATACTATCACCTGATGAATCTGCATCCAATGGTTGGTTCATGATGCAGTACAGTCTATTTCAGAATGTTTTTCAGCTGCAATTACATATTTGAATTTATTTGAAAAGTAAATATCTATTTCATAAAAAAAAAATTGAAGCAAATATATATTATAGGTTACATGAGCATGTTAAATGTAATCTTGGAGAAACCAGCTTGAGTGTGCTAGAATTTGAAAATACTGCCTCTTCCTTCAGACTTCCTTACAGAGCCCCTCCTCCAACACACACGAACGCGCACATGACCAATGAGGGCACGAGATAAGTTGGTGCACAGAGGGAAGGCTGACAGGCAGGTAGGCCATCCAGTGATTTTAGCCGGGCCGGCTAAAATGATTGGTCGTGCTTTTTACAGCGCTACGGCTTCCACAGATGACATTTTTTAATGTATTTATTGTCAAAGCATTTAATGTCTTCATTGCTATCGGGATGTTAAGAGCATTCCATGGAATACAACAAAAAGTGTTTCTGAAATAAATTACATACCCCACCTTTAACAGTGCCATTATTTATTTTTCTACAAGAAAAATAAAAAGAAGATATTATTTTAGCTTCTGTTGAGGGAGTATTTTGACATGGAACCGACCCTGAAAGGCTGCTTTAAGAGCAGGAAATAGTAATGAATGTATGGTACTTTGATCCCTCCATGATACAGCCAAGGCATAGCTAGATCAAACAAAGTAATGAAGATGACAAGAGCAGATGGAAGGTTTCTTGGCTTGCGTACGTAATTGGGAACCTTGAATGATGGGAAAATAATGCAAGGGCAGAAAATAATTACTGGACTTGTTTATGTGCTTCACATCCACCACCATGCTGTCATCGTTCAGGTAACTGACACATAAAGTTTGACTCAAAAGTAGACAACAATGTACAGCAGAGTTGTTATAAGGCAATTTACTAGCTGCAAGAAAATTGGCGAGTAAGACAGGATATCAACAACTGGATGTCAGGCATTCGGGTAACAAGAGAAATGGCTGGTAGGAGAGGTAGCGTTACCAGGCAGTGAATACAAATCCCATATAGGCTTTGACAATAGAGAGTCGCTCATATGGCTTTGTCTGAATATGAACCTGAAAAGGAAAAGAGATGATGAAGGCACAAGGACTTTGGCTACATGTGTGTGTGTACGTGCTGAGCTGAGATTTCATTTATCCTTTTAAAATTAAATATAAGCAATACGATTGTTTGTGAATCAGAGATAATTTGTGTTGAGTTGCCTGTGAAGGACTCTGCTACAGGTCACACAAGAGGCAGATACAAGTTAGAACATAACGTACGTTTGACTGAACAAGAACGTGGTGCTTTTATTCTCATCCACTGAAAAGGTAAAAAAGAACGGCCCCACATTGAACTGTTGCATCATACTGTTTTGTGTACACTTCTGGTTTGTTAGTGTTTCAGCTGCTGCCCTCCACACTTTCTTTCACAGTAGAAAATGAAGCCGTCCACTCCAGAGACTTTTCATTATTTTCCATTGAAGCATCATCTTTAAACACAGGGTGCCTTCCATTTCATTAGTTTAGGATGGCTGAACACGAAGACCAAACTGGAAACTTTCCCTTGGGACAAATAAAGTAAAAGCTTAATAACATATTTCTTACCCATACGTTAATCATGTGGGCTAATATGAACATGAAAATATTACCTAAAACGAAGATAAAGTAATTGATTTTAAAACTTTTAAAAGTGTTAAAATGTTGGTCTTCGTGGCAAGTATATACATTTTGGGCACTTAGAAAAAAAAGAAAGCATTCCCTATTACCATATCTACACCAAGTTAATATTCAGAAAAAAGGCCAGATGCAAGCAAAGCTTCAAAAATAATTGGCTTGAAAATCTTGCTAATCTTGAAAATAAAATATTCTGTAACCATCAGCACTGTTTTATTTAAACGCCAGATTAAACTCTGTTTGTGAATTGACTGCATTCAATTGTAGTTAATTCTGCAGGCCGCATTAAGATGGAAGCACTTTGGCTGACATGTACCTAGTTGGCTCAATAACAATTTGAATTCACCTGAGCAGACATCAATCAGAGTGGAGTTTAAGTAATGTTTTTTGTTACAATATCAATAATATGAGAAAGTGCCTTTGCTAAATCTTTTTGGCATTGGTCTGTAGATTACGCTTTTGGTTAGTTGCACAGTTGTCTTTGAAATATCCTTTAATCTCCTATTGCTCATTAGTTTGTTTGTAGAGATTAGTTTGCAGTAATCCACAACCCCTTACATTTGGATTGTCCAACAAATTAGTCTTGTTGATATTCACAGGGTTTGTCGCTGACCTGCCTGTTGGAACTGGTGCCATACCTCCAGCAGCCAAGCTTATGAAATTGCATTACAGACAGGCAGCATTATGGACATTTAGCTCATTGACTACTTAACATACAGTAACAACACCAGAAGCAACACTATGAGCAAATTACATCCAAAATCTACACGTATTCATTTTTCGCATAAACATACAAATACCTCGGGAAAATAAACTGTCACCTAAATGTAATAAGGGAAACACAGTGGGGTTGTATTTGGATTAGCAGAAGCCTGGGATAGACTTGGAGCCCGATTTAAATGATCTATAGTGCATGGTCCAAAGTGAATTGCTCAAGTGTATTCCGGGCGTGTCCGACTCCACTTTTGCTAATTAAATCGTGCATAATCCGGGCGCAAAGGAAACAAGGGGTAAAAAGGTTGTCTTTAGTCTCTTAATCAATCACAGCAGAGTTTTGGACGTAAAATAGATTAAACAAAAAAAAAAGCAATGTCATTTCCCAGTCCGATTAAAAGCAAGACTATGTACATTGAAAATTTGGCAAATGTAGAAGCGAGCAGTATTTTGCACGGACAGAATTGTGGACTCCTGATCAATTACTTATTTAACTGAGGGGGATGAGCCATGTTGTGCATCCCTGTGTCTGTGTTACACATAGATTGTACATTCATCTTTAAATAGCAGGAAAACACTGTTCAATGCTGCCAACCCTGCAGCTTCAATGCCACTGCCCAAACTTCTTTTTGCAAGTACTTAAAGAACATGAAACTGCATAATAGGGGCCCCCAAGTGTACAATATCAAATTATGTCCTCCTTTGGTTCTGCGTAATATACAAACAAGTCAACAGACATCAAAGGTCCAATGTCTAAGCCCGTAAATAAAAATAATACAGCCACAACAAACGGATCTGCCTTGAATATTACTTTCATTTTAAGGCTCTAGTAATTCCACTGCATAAGTCGAGTGGGTTAGAGTCTCAAATCCTCAAACTCCACCCCTTCATATCTTCTTTGGTGTTGCTGCTCATTGCTATTAAAAACTGCGGTAGGTAGGTGGAGATTGGGGCCAAAAACATTCACATAACATCCCCAGACATCCTTTGAAGTATCTTGCCAGGGTAGAGAGGGTGCACGTTACCTTGAGTTACAGTAGACGGAGACGGATGTCAGCTGTGCGATTTGGCTCTGCACGTTATAAAAGATGGCACGGCTCAATAATCAAGGCTTATGCGGAAACGCTGGGTGCACAGGCCGCCTGCTGTACTCAGCACATTTACAATTTCTTGGCACCTTCCGAATACCCCTCTGATGCTGCCTTGATTCATGTTCACTTAAAGACTGGAGCGCCTAAATATAAAGATACATCCTAATTATTCAGAGGCCAATCAGCTGTCTAAACTCGGCAGGGGAAACATTTTCTTGAAGTTCTTGTGACTAAACAAGTCAAAGTTTATTTAAGGCTTGTGATGCTCATTGGCATGCAGATGTCTGGTTTTACACCATTAAACCAATTGGGGAGCAAGACTAGTGAAGGGTTACAGGTAGTTATATTAAAACGTGAATTAACATTAAGTCAGTGTCCATGGATCATGAAGTTAGACACGCCTGGGTTTACATATTCAGGAAATGATGTGTATATCCAGCAGAAGGCTATTTATCATAAGGATTAAAATGAGAAAAAACAAATAACTTAGATATTGTGCTTCTATTGGCTAGCGCTCCAACACATTGTACATGATAGAAAATGTCCCACCCATTAGCCTAAGTGGTTGACCAATCACAACACTCAGCTATGCTGCAGCACAGGCAGTATGAGAAGAGTAAAGCACGTTTTGAACATTAAAGCACAAAAAACAAATATGAACCTTAAAAATAGTATAACAGGGCCCCATTAAAACCTGTAAACATGTCACAGAAGAAGCACAAAAAACAAATATGAACCTACAAATTTGTATAATAGGGCCCCTTTAAACCATGTTGTGAATAGACTCCAAGTAACATTGGTAGCAGAGCAGTAGAATAGTTCCTTCAGTAATTGTATCAAAAACCATCTCCTATTTATTGTAAGTTCCTGCTATTTTTCTACCATTGTGAACTAAAATCCCATTAAAACATGAATAAGAAAACCCATTTTATCATTAGAAGTCGGATATACTGTAGGAGACAATACTTGCAAACACAGCAGATAATACTAAGAGTTTTCCAACCACTCTCTGTAACAGAGGAAGTATTGATCCAAAATGCTCCCAATAAAATAAAACCTCTAACTAGACGGGATGATCAACATGGTGAGGGCAAGAGAGACAGCAGAGAGGCAAATGACTTCAATTAACTGCCTTGCCCTAATGAGAGAACCATCCTTTGAACTCGGACATAAGGATTGATTCCAGTTGCACCTCACTCTTGAATAATTAGGATTGGCCCTCAGAGATTGCTCGGCCCAGCTTCAGTGTAGCAGGACTGACAGGCGTAGATAACAGGCTAAGACCATGCACAGGGGGGAGTGTTCTACCCTTCAGTATATGGAGCATAATTAGCATACACGTCTGTTGCTATCTGGAGAGTCTTTACACCCGGGGACCTATCTGTGGCAAGATGTTATTTTCCGACTTAAAAAAACAACAAAACTTGGAGAATGTGTCAGCAAAGTGTGATACCACTGGGCTTATGCTGATGATTTCAGTGCTCAAGAACAGATATAGTATCAAACTTGTTAATTTTGGTCCGCTTGTTGTTTGGAACAGATTTAATTTGCACTGTGGTGTGAAATTGCATGTTGATTAACGTTTCAACATAAGGATAAAGAGTGTCTCCAGTAAAGTATTTTTCTTTATCGGACTCAAATGCACTAACAAATACAAGTTCTTCAGTCATGCAGTTTCGCTTTGATTATTTGCAAGTAACTGAAATCATAAGCTTGAACTCTCATGTTCAGTATTTTTGGACTGGTAGCTAGAAATGTGCAAGTTTTTAGCTTTGGCTTGTACAATAATCAACATTTAAAACAAATAAACTAGCCTAATTTACAATATTTCCACAACTTGAATCTACAATAAAATGTTGATTGATATTGACTGGGATTGTTCTGACAAACTACTGTAGTTGATCCAAATAGGTGCCTGTCTTTGAATAGTTGTTACTTCATGTTAACTCACTGAGCTAACTCAAGAGAATAGTCACCACTATAAAAAAAGACCTTTCATTCAACGATGGTGTGATTCCAGAGTAATGTTCTTTTTGCATTAAATCATTACCTGACACGCATTGAACATTGGTGGCTGCCAATAAAAAATAACGAGGAGAGATAAAAGGTATAGAGATTTGTTAGAGTCAGAGCTTGACATATCCTAAACAAAGGCCACAGTCTCCAACACACAATCATTCTGAATAGTAGTTAAAAGAAAATTTTAATCATAGCCAAAGACCCTCAATACAATTTTTTAATAATTAAACAATCTATTGATTTAATGGCAAATAACCAGTAACAAAATGTCCCGATGAATGGACTGTACCTGAACTTTCTGTGTAGCTCGCCCTAACTGCCAGCTATGAGCCCTCGTGATATCATCAATATGCCCGGCAATGCTGACTTGCTCTTTGATGTAGAGGGAAAATAATTAAAGGGATGCTGGTGATCTATATACGTATTAAAAAGTGATGGTCTCTCCCTATCGATCACGACCAGATGACATTCTGATGAAAAGCCTGTGGTTCACAATGATGTGTTCTCAATTTTCCTCCGGCACATATGCATTCTGCGAGTGGCACATGGACAGATTCCGTCTTTTATGTAAAAAATTAAATAAAACCAGTAACTCCTTTAGGTAAAGCTGTGTGGAGGCTCAGCTCCCTGATGGCATTGCCTTTAGCTGAGATATTATATCACCACACACCCCATCCTCCTTACCTTCTGCCAGGCAGATTAGTGCTTTTTATCAATAAGCAGCTTAGCACCAAAGTGTCCCTCAATAATATGCCATGCTATTTTTTCTCCTGCTGCTTTAACTCCAGGGCTTCTCTTCCCCTGTCTTT
The DNA here is from genome assembly GCF_000735185.1 of Notothenia coriiceps. Taxonomy (NCBI): domain Eukaryota; kingdom Metazoa; phylum Chordata; class Actinopteri; order Perciformes; family Nototheniidae; genus Notothenia; species Notothenia coriiceps. Next base: position 211,387 of record NW_011369097.1, on the reverse strand, counting down.
TGCTCCTGCACATTTCACTGTTTTCACCCCCCAAAAACTCTCCACTTTCTTTAAGTCTGGGTATTAACCTCTGACTACGAGAGACAGTGATACATAATGTATTCTTCTCTTCAGGTCACATTAGGAACCTAGACAGGGCCCAGGAGGACCAGAGTGCAGCATCCCCATCAGACATACTACCCCATTAGAAGCCTGCAGAGCCCCATAAAAGCCATTAAGGTCCATTAGGGAAGTGCTCTGGCCCTCAGACACCTTTAAGGCCGGTTGGCCACAAAGGTGCACAGTTACAGATGGTGTAAAACTTATTTGATTTGTCATTCAGAGCCATGTGTCAACATAATGCACCACAAGAAGCATCGGTCTGGGTGTCAAGCATGTTTGCTACGTGGTTGCAAAATTAATGTACCGTAATTGCAAAAGTCATATGTCAGTGTCAATTATCTACAAATTCCAACACGGCCTCATAACAGAACAACGGCATGAATGGATTGCCAGTAAAGGCCAAGAAATACAAATAAATAATCCTTCTAATTAGCATTATAAAAGGTTGCACGCAGTTTATACATGCAAATGTTATTCCTTTGGCCGTTCCATGTAGCATCAATTGGGTAGGTTTAGGCAGCAAACTTACTTGGTTAGCTTAAGGACATTTTTGTGGTTTGGTTAATAAGAACGGGACAAAATAACACTTGTGACTTACTGTATAGTGTAGTTACATGCTCGCATAGTAATGAAAAACCAGCCTATATTGTAACATCAGCACAATAAACATGGATTGACATAAGCGTTATTTAGGTTCTCAGAAAGTCCCTTGGTCCTTTCATCAGTACTACAACAGCTTAAGGTCGCTGTTGAGGAACAGACAAAATATGGTTCTTAATAAGCTGGTTTTAAATGAAACGACACATTTTTCCCAAATATACTGATGACTGGTAAACATTTTCCTGGTTTTTGTATAATATCTATTGTTAGAAAACCAGCTCACAATGCAACATGAGCACTAAAAACATAAATTGACATAAGCGTTATTTAGCTCAAACAGATTCCAGCTGAGATTTTCCCCTCACTGTTTTGTGGCTGCCTGAACAGGCTCTTCAGCAAATGGCAGCTCTTTCACGCTCCTTCGATTGGAACAATTGCGTACAGCTGAGAGGTCTCAGCGTTCTGCCTCTCATGTGATCAGAGAACTGCCTATTACATTTGATGAGCCTGACCCAAATCTTCCAGTGGCAGACACATTTCTCACAGCAAAGGTTTGAAATTCTAAATCCTAGATCAAGTCAGAGGTGAATCCTTGACTTGGCCATAATTGCGGTGCATTGATGTTCGGCTGTTCCTACCATTTTCCGGGACATTTTCCTGATGTTTAAAACCGGGGCGACACATTTTTAGTGGTTGACATGTTTACGAAAGTAACACAAGGTGTCAAGCAACACGCCCCCGTCAAAGCAAGAGCTTGCCACACATGATTTTTGGGGGCACTGCCTAATGAGAGGTTTTTAATTAGCTGTGGGGAGGCATTTCTCCTTGTGACAAACTGTTGTTCATTTGTTTGTTAATTTATGTGTTCCATGCCCTTTATTTTGACAAGTTAACAGCATCGAGTGGGGATCTCAAATGTTCCTTTTTAAAATATCACTCACAAGTGCATGTTGTTGTTGTATTGCTTTAAGAAAACTACTTGATTAAATGCATTCTTTTGAATTATATGTATGTAGTTTAAACACATTGTAGATGACTGGACTATAAGGTTTTTTTTGTTGCCAATTGGCACTTCTATTGCTTTGCTTTTGCATTTTTTGACAGTGCCTCTGAACAATTGAGATATTTGTTATGTAGTATTAAGCTCGATACTGAGGACAAGATGTTATACATTTTATAAAGTCGGCCACAAACTATATTTAAAGATATGCTAAGTATTTATCTCAACTGAAGAAAATGTTCTTTTAATAAAAACTAGGATACATTTCCCAAGAAAAGAAAGCTCTTGAAACACACTAGGCGCATTCACACCACAGCACTTTTCCCACAAAGGTTCATGAGAACTTAGTTCATGAGAACTCTTTAGTTCTTTCTTTTTTTAGCTCTTCTGCTTTGGGCTTACTGGCAGGCCGCACACAACTTCACGCCATATACTGCCACCCGAAGTCCCCGGCCGGAAGTCCCCGGAGTTGGGGACTGGCTTCAGTAGAGGCTGCTGGGAGTCCCAGCAGCTTCTACTGAAGCCTTCTGAGTAAATCGCCAGAACGCCGACACCTCCTCATCTCCACCACTCCCATGTTTTCTTTTGTGTTGCCATAAGTTAGTCTCTCTGTGTTTGTGCGCTGGGCTAATGCTAATGCTAATAATGGTAATGCGAGGATAATAAAATGGCGGCTTCACAAAACTTTTGGGCGTGGTTTGCATTTCGCCCAGCCAATCAGACATAGGAACCTTTTTCTCCCACGAAAGTCCCTGCTCTCTAGCAGGGACGGAAAAGGGGGTAAAAAGGTTCTGATGAACTAATTTTTGTTCCGGCTCTCTTTGGTGTGAACGCAACATTTCGGAACTATATCGGAACTAAAGTGGGAAAAGTACTGCGGTGTGAAAGCGGCCATTGACTGAAGTGTGGCAGGTAGGTACACATTCCTCTTTTCACATTCCAAGTGGATATACTCTCAATATTTTGCATTCTTTCTTTTTATTCTCCTTTTCATACCCACAATGTATCTTTAAGTGTCACGTTTTATTTTACAGCTCTTCAACCTTTTTAACCCATGAATATTTCTATACATACAAAGTGTTATGAATCTGCAATATGATATTTAATGCAATATGATATTTATTTCACAGTATCTATCTTACATTTTGTACCACAGAGTTCTTTGGCCAATGATCTGCTCTTAGCCCCAGTGTGTTTGCCATGAGAATTAAAGTAAGAAGTCATAATAAAGAGGAATGGCTCAGAGAAAAGTGTGATGACAGGTTTTACTTTTTTACTTTTTTCTAACATCTAATTCAAAAAGCAGAGTAATTAGTGTTATGAATAAGACTTTGACATGTATTGTTAGTTAGTGAAAGCCCCTTGACTGGTGCAAACACCATTAACATTTCTGATTTTAAGAACTTCTGCCTTTTAACAGCAGAGAGAAAAGACACAGTAAGAAAAGAAAAATTGTGGAAAAATAAATCATCTTATTACATTTGATGTGCTTAACATTTTGAATGTGATTCAAAAGACTGCAAAAAAGATTTTACTTTATTAGTTGAACAGCCACAATTCTCATTTACATTTCTAATTCACATTTAGGGCACAAGGTTTTGACACTTGACGCTTTAAGCAATAACTCTTATTTTGGTTGCAGATACAACTTTACGTAGTTAACTTACCTGTGCAGATTCTCACACTACAGCGTCCCACCTGTGAACAGATAAGTGTGACTTCCATGTGTTTCTAACAAAGGAAGCTCTTTAATGTGTTACCTTAGCTTAGCATAATTTTTGGAAGCCACCCACAGATTTTTCACATCTAGAAAAGTTGTTCAAGTTTACTTTGGACCTATTTATCAACCCATGCGTTGCATTGTGGGATTGTAAGCAGAATTCAGAGTACACAAAAAATACAACTATATATATTTTCTATAGACAATCCTGAAACGTTCATATTCCTTTATTATTAATTTGTTCTCATTGACATTGATGTGTTAATTTTAACACATAGTATCGATAGTAGTTTTTTCGAAAAAAAAGTCAACAAAAAACGAGGGAATGTTTAGCTTGTATGCTATAAGGCCAAGAGGGAAACAGCTCTGGTAAAAAGTTAGACTCCAAAGTAAAGAATGATATCCCTATGACCATTCTCTTTGTTTGGAAACTGAATTGCTTGTCAGGTAACTGCATGAGCAGCAACAACATCTCGTATTTTTGCAGACTTACCTACAAAGTGCAGACAATTCAGGTTAATTACACCTGGTGACGGATGCATCGGCGCATTACCTACCGGGGGCTGAACATGCGATATGATTGCCAAACGCGCCGCGCTTCCAGAGGCAATGAAAGTGTTTTTTAACCTCCAGCTGAGAGATTTTTTACAGTGAAAGCACTGCCATAGCGCTCATTACGGGGCTCAGCCCATAAAAGTTTGTCCAATTCTGCCTGTGATGCATCCAGGAGTGCAATATCAGCATGCCGACTCCGCTTCATTGCAGGAGGTACATGTAGAGAAGAAAGAAGGGCCATGGTCAAACTGAGCTATGAGCAGCTGTTCTGTATTCCTGTGAAATTCAAAATCAACATTAATCTTCTATTAAGAATGTGAGCTTTGGAAAAGACGATTGCGCGGGTTATTCATCTAGCTTCCAAAGGAAACACTAATACCGTGGAGACATGCCTTTGGATAGAGGATTTTACTCCAGGCTATAGGTTGCTACTGTTACTGGGACATACATTTGATTAGGCTCACTGAGCATGTCCACGCAGGCAGACACAATGGTGTGTGTGTGGAGCGCAGCGTGGCATGGGTTGCCTCCTCATCTCCAGCGACTGGAGCGGGGGCAGGTGCTGGCGGAGGTTGGAGGATAGATGCTGATGGGGGGTTGGCTGGAGAATGGGGAGGATCGGGGGCTGGGTTGCGGGCCAGATCTCGTCCTTGCAGTTATGAAGGAGAATCAAACTGATCCGACAGTGACAAATGAACCGTCTCCTCTTCCCCAACTGCCAGTTTTGTTTCTCAAACTCCTTTCTCGTCCGACTCTTCCCCATTCCCTCCCACCATTAACTCTCCCAGTGCCCTCAAACCCTATCATCTTTGTTCTCACCCACCAACCTCTTTTTTCTCCTGTCCTACATTTTTCGCTCTCCTTTTATTTTCCCTGTGATGCTCCTTCACTTCTTCCCACTTTCACCTTCCACTATTCTCTCTATTGCTTCTGAAGAGGTCCTGCTGCATTGTATCATATCGCTGTTTTTAGTGGATTATTTAGACGTTAATATATATTCCAGCAGACAATAATTACGTCCCCGCTTCTGTTTCATGTCACTGATGCGACTAACATGGCATTTAAATGCTATAAATTGCCTTGCATGTATCAACATTTTCTTGCTTTTGAGGGGAAATTGTCATAGCCGGATGCCCTTAAGCAGGAGACACTGAAGTAGCACGAAGGATAGCTCAGCAGTGATTATTGTTGAAGTTTAATGACTGTCTTGCTCCTGTAATAGACCTTCTGGGGTGTTGGAATGAGATGCCAAGCAGAGAAGACAATTAATTGCTCGGCTTCCTTTTGTCCCCGCCCCCATTCCCCTGTGTATTGGACTGAAACCTGATAAGATAAAGGCTTAGGGCCACCCTAATACCTTAAGAGACAATTGTGATCATGCTTTCATTGTGGCCGCATTGTTAAGTTGCCTTGCGTTGGTTTTTCAGGTGTAGCCTTCTTTTCATTGATAACAAGCAGAGTCTAAGCATATCTAAGATGTTATTTGCTTAAGCCCAATTTGCTAATATAATACAAATATATAGCTTTATGATATGATATAATATGACTGCTTTTCCCTTCAGTCCCTGACATAGTTCGTTCTGAATATACATGTAGGAAGTAGAAGAGGAATGTATCTTGCCTTCCTTGTGCAATATTTAGATATTTCAGTGGCAGGTTGTCAACATGTTGTCACCAAATGGCAGGCAAAGCAAACACTTTGAACCTATTTATCTTAATTTCCCTCAAAAACGGCTCAAATTAAGTGTTTAAGTGCATCATTTCGCTCAGTTTTGTAAAAAAAACAAATAAATTGGTGCTATCTGATTTACGGTGCACTGTCCCCCTTGAGCTTATCAGTTTAAAATAAAAATACAAAAACAAATACCCTGAAGTGTAGTCAAAAGCTGATCCATAACGAAACATCTGGTCTCCGAAAGTACAAGAGACACATAATTAATTAGGAGTTTCTCTTAAAGGCAAGCTTACATTCACGGCTATGAACAAAGTCGGAGTAGTTTTAACGCTGCATCTCAACTCACATTCTCATTAAATGTCTTTGTGTTTCAGCTAAGACACATTTTCATCACACAAAAGAGCTAAGAGCAATTTTACACCAAGGAGTTGCTACAAAATTGCACAAACATATACACTGTTAAATGGTGGAGTAAACATATTCCGTGAAAAAAGAAAGCCACAGTGCACACTCTTGTTTTTGAGCATTAAAAATGCATTGGTGTTCTAAATCATTATAATGCAAATTCTCAGTCTGTAAAGCAGCAGTACACTGCGCACATTAGATGAGTGCAAATCCATCAGGCAGAGCTAAAAAATACTGTGCACCGAATGTAATTGGAATAACAAATAGTAGGCTGTATTATTCAACATATGGTCAATACTATACAGATTGGAGTCGGGAGTGAAATAAAAGCAAAATGTGCACGTTCACCGCGGAGTTTCCTTTGGGCAGGCACAATATGCAGCGCCATTAAGAGAACAGTTCGCCACGGGTAATGGAAAAGGTGATGAATTATAGAATCTCAAATAAATACTGTCAATCAGTTGAAGGTAAAGATTAATCGCTGACACCGCCAGCCTTAATGCCTTTATAAAATGTCCATATTGTGTTTACATATTTATACAATTGCAACACATTTTACTGGAGAAAATCTGGCAAACATTGATTGAAAAAATCTTATTTCTGTCTTCTCTTCCTCTCCGCTAAATGCCAGTACAAACAAAGCACTTAGACTGAGGACTAAAGCATGGCAGTGTGGAATTTCAGCTCTCAACATAATGACTCTCGGAGGCTGCGGCAGCTCATAGAGAGAAGGGCTGTTTCTGGATTGCAGTCATACGAAATGTCATCTGGAATTTGACAAGATATGAAGAAGCATTCCCTCTGAGGCCTCCACTGAACCGCACTTTTTCTTAAATTGTTCTCCTGTTATAATCAAGCCCTTACGGGTGACCCGTGTCAATGTGTGATAAAACAAATTATTTGCCACAAGAATTACTGTGGGCTCTGCTGTCTCGGGGTCACAATAACTGCAGCGTTCTTAAACTATTAAAATTATTATGCTATTTTAATGGCCAAGAATTTGCACTGTTGATGAAATAAAGCCAAGCAAACGCTATACTTTTATTCATGTTTTAATTTCAGCTCAATATTTTCGTTGTTTAATATGATGAAAAACTATTTTATGCTTCTGTATTTCTTCTCTCGTGTGTGCCAATGACAACTAACCAAATTATAATATCTTGTTAGCAAGAAAGCTAAATAAATCTAATTTCAAAGCATTATTTAGAGGGGCCCTGTTATGACATGTTTCCCTGCTTTAATTTTCAAAAAGCTCTTTATTTGTCTCATACTGCCTGTGCTGCAGCACCTCTTTTCACCCTCTGTCTGAAACCAGAGCCCAGTCTGCTCTGATTGGTTAGCTGGTCGGCTCTGTTGTGATTCGTCAACCGCATAGAGATGTCCCGCCCCTTAGCGTATCACGTACAATGTGTTGGAGCGCTAGCCAATTGAAGCATGAGGGGTAAGTAGTGATGTCACTATGTTATGGAAGTAAACAAAGCAGTCCAATGGAGGTATTTCAGGCTGGGGTGTGTGGTGAAGAAACTCCCTCGGGAGAGAACTTATAGGGCCCCTTTAACAAATAAAAGTGTCAGCATGAAACTTTTTTCCACTTACAGACACTTACATACGCTTCTCCCAAGACCTCTGCACATGTTTTTATTTATTTGCACACATCTGGCTTGGATGTGTCCTCTTTTCTTTTGGTTCACTCCCCTTAGGCACTCCGGAGAAACAAAAACAAAACACAAAGTAGAGTAAAAAGACCCTAAACTTTTGCTACATTCTGTACTTTGGAGTTAGTTTTCCAGCCCCCTTTAAAACAGAAAAAGGATCAGCAGCTTTCACTTGTCCATTTATATTTCTAACTTTATATCACCCCCTTTGTTACTGCAGGTTAGCTACAGTAGTTCAATCTAATTAGAGCTGGCTAACAACCAGAATAGTTAAATATTCCTTTTTTTTTCCGCCTTTGAAGTCTTGCTCACAGTTGCGCTTTCCATTTGAGGTTGAGCCCTGATCACAGTGTCCTGATCAGATCTAAGCATTACTCAAATGTCTTTGATAAACGCATCAATAGCATTCTCTCCATGGTTCATGGACCAAAGATCAATAGTTTGCACTGTACCATATCTTTCTGCTGCAAGTGCTCACAAACCACAATGCCTCTATATAGCAAATCATAATAAAGGAGGCCAGCTAAGGCTGCTGTGTTTGGGTTACATCTGGGGAGAGGTTGGGTGGCACAGCTGGAGTGACTTTGTCTCTAAGTCTTATTTTGCCCAGCACATTGGTATTTCCATGGTTGCACAGTTTGAGCTCCAGGGCATCCCACAGTAGGGCGATTGTCCGGCTTCCACTAAACAATATGCAGCTGCAGTCACTGTGGCGGAATGAAATATACATTTGTGAACAATACTGTTGTCATCCTATAAATATGCATCTTGTATTGTCAAATAGAGATTCTCATCACATTTCAAGCCTATGTGTTCTTTTTTTGTATGTGTGTGGCAAGTGGTTAACATGATAAAGCTTACTATTCCTGTCTTTTGACTTCAGAACTGCATCTTCATTTATTCATCTTAAGTTCAAATCCAAATTCTAGTTAAAAGACTCACCAGGAGAAAGAGATCCTTACCACGAAACAGCTTGCTTCATCCGCAGTTTTCTGCTTCTTTTGTAGCGTGATTAAAAAAAGGGCACTAAAGAGCTCTCCACATTTTAGTTGGTTGTAGTAGTTGTGTTTAAAATCCATAAGCCAAAAACGTCACCTCATCAAGGATCAATTTGTAAAAACCCTTAGCATTGAGACAATACCTTTGGCACAATGCATTCACTGATACATTTAATGAAGTTGAAAGAGTATATCATTATGTTAAATGTAATTGTCAAGTGTTTTTATCATACTTCACCCTGAACTCAGTCTCTCAGGCATTGCTAACCTTCCGTTTTGCACACCATGTGCTCATAGGGGGTTCAAGTAGTGCTTCAGAGCAATCCCTTTCCATTAAAGTAGCCCCAGTGCTCTTAAGGTGGAACATACAGTATTTCAGGTGGGATGAATATAGACTTGATGGACTTTATATGCGTCAGCCATTCATTTTGTCTGACCAAATAAATACATATGCTGTTAATCCTTAAAGAGGCCCGATTGTGTTTTGTTGGTGTTTTCCATTTCCTGTAGGGTTTTATATTGGTTTTCGTGAATGCAAAAGCTACAATCCCAAAGCTCCTCACACACACACTCCGACAGAAAATATTTTGCATGGGTCACAGTGAAAATACAAAAGCCTTATATGATTATTTAGCTTATTTTAACGTCATTCTAAATTTCTTCTATCAATTATGGCCACTAATTGTGTGACTCAACCTGCCAGAAAACCAGTCAAGTCAAATAAAGCAGTTTGCAGTAATAGTGGGGACATAATTTTGTTATTTATTGCTGCTCGGGGCATGCAGTGCACATGGAAGAAGAGTTCGATTTTGGTAAATAGATTTTAAATACATAATAGTTGTGTGTGGAAGGTTTGTTTAGTGGCCTTAACAACTGTGGCCAATCACATTTGCTCCTTTATCCCCTTTAAAAGTAGTGCCCTCCCACCGTGACGCATTGACAGAGTGCAGAGTCGGAAGCAACCTCCCTATTGTTCTCTTAAAGGGGCACACACACTGCACTCTGAATATGCTGGCACGGGCAGATAATGGGTCTCTTTTTTGCATTTGTGGAAATACCGAATGCTGGTAGTCCGTTTTTTTACATGAGTAATGATGCAATAGTATGTGGGGTGACAGTCAGCTCAGGTGATGGAGCAGGCCAACACCTGGCACCATTGCATGAAAAGCACTGGGTACATAATTTAATTACAGTTTCCATCTCAAAAATAGAAAATAACACATGACATGCATAATTATATCTATGTACACAATGTCTGATATAATTGCCTCGTTTCTCTCAGTAAGTTGTGATATAGCCTATGTTGGTATGTTATATTGCTTATGTTTCTTAGACAAAGAGAACAATAGCATAGTGTGCTTTGAATTCATTTCCTTAGTTGCCCTTTTCAATGTTGCCAAAAATAACATGTCATGTAGGGAAAATAAGGAAAATTGTTAGAACCTCATTTCACCAATTACGGTTGTGTGGCCATTCATGCTGACTGCACTCAGACTGAACTGTCTGTTTTACTGAATGCTTGAAGGTATCACCAGTCATCAGGTGTTATGTTACCCCACAAGGGGCTGTTTCAATCAGCCTTTTGATGATTACCAAACCTTATTGAAAGGTTCCCACATAAGCAGGTATTGCTGTTCTCCCCATGCGGCCTTTTGAAGCCCCAAATATTTGAAATGAAGAAAGTAATCTGCTTTTGGGCTTGTGGTGAATAAAAAAAAAACAGATCAATCATTACTTGATTTGCAGAGGTGATATACTCTGTGTCAAGAATACACTCTCACCAAAGCATATTTGTTATCTGACAGAAGCTCCTTATATCCTCCCTCCGTTATGTGCTTTTTGACTATTTCCACCTTGTTAACTGTGTAGCAGACAGCCTGCAGAGATGGATAAGCTCCAATACAATATATCAGAAGCCTGAACATTTCAGGGTTTGTTTGAGAAAGTCAGAACCCAAGAATATGTTGGAGTCCGGGCATTTAATAGTGTTTCTGTATGTGCTTGATAAGCATACGTCTTAAAATCAATGTGCTGCAATTGTGTGATAAGCCTTACATTTTACTATAGCCCACTGTAAAGCCTCGGCTCTTGATCTCGTGTTCTCTGTGCATTCAACACTATGTTTTTGATCCTAACTCTGTGTAAATGGTTTTAAGCTGATGGATTATTGTTTGTAGCACAGTATAATGACTTTGCTTTGTACTGAGGAGGGACATGGTTGCATTTTAGACAGTATAGCAGGGCTCAACAATGAGATATGCTCATATGCCCTGTGCAAGTTAAATGCCTTGAGGGATATTCAACTAATTTGCTAAAAAAATATTTAAAAACACCAGCAGCTGATGTTGAAAGAAGCTAAGCAGTTAGCCAACTTGCTTGCTTCTTTCTCATCTGTGGAGTTGAAGATGCGCAGTCCTAATTGGGCGTTAATACAAAATCTAGTGAAACCCCAGATCATTTACTTTGATGTGATTTAAAAGCTTCTAATAAATTAAAACCAGGGACCTTCTTGTGATAGGATTATACCGGTCACAAAGCCAAAATCATGCTAGGTGCGTAAATTGTGGCTAATATCGGCTTCGATTGCCTCTTAAATTCTTGGGTCCTTACTTTGACCAAACCCATCTTCCAACTCATTTTGGTCTCATCTACATACCTGCAAAGTTTGGGTAGGCCTACGCTTAATTGGGCCCGGGTCTTAAGGTGTTTGTGGGGGTCGCGATGGCCCCTTTGGCCCTCCTTGCTTTTTCAAATTCAACCTTTATCTCTAAAAGGGGACCTATCATGCAAAATGCACTTTGTGATGTCTTTTATACATAAATATGTGTCCCCGGTGCGTTGGGGAACTCACACAGCGTCAGAAAATAAAAACCTCTCTTTTAACCTCCGTTCCCAGATCTCTAAAAACGGGGCTACAACGGAGCTGATCCAGATTTGCGTCCGATATGACGTAATATCGGAAATGTATGTTGGCTTTACACCCACGGCCCTATCAGAAAGTTGCTATCAGAAACAATGCACAACGTGTTTTGAACGTAATATGGTCTTTGTTTACATTAGCAAGCCTCGTTAACACTCAGAGCTAACCTGTACTGAAGAGCACATGTGTTTAAAAAGCAGGAAATAAAAAAAGAACTCACCTTGTGATAAACCCTCAAGAGAAAAAGCATTTGAGCTCCATACTGTTTCAGAAATAATCCTTGACGTGCTTTAAACAGGATGGCGTTTTATCACAACCAAATGTAACTTTATCTCCGGTAGAATTCTGATCAGGCATTGGCTCCGCCTCCTCTTCTTTCTTTTTTTCAAGCTAAGGACCCCAAGATCTGCTTTTCTCTAACAGGGCTGCAAAAGAGGGGTTTGGGCAGTATGAGACATGGCTAAAATGGGTGAACTGTTTGGTATTTTGAAAAAATAACTTCACAGACATGTTTTGTATAGGTATGGCCCTACAATATATTTTTCAAATATAGCATAATAAGTCCACTTCAACTTCTGTCTGACTGTCTCTTGCACCTTTCAGAGGCTATTGAAATTCTAGGAAAAAAGACAATGAGTGGAACATTTCTGACCTTCTTAATTGGTTAGGAGAAAAACAATATTGTTGAACCTTGCACAGCTGTCTAGCCTGAACCTGTCCTCTCTGTGGCATAACAAATCAGAGCAAAGTTGTTAAAGCAGGGAAATAATGCACCCTTATGTACTCTGTGTGTCACCTGCAATGCCTGTGTGACGAGCCAACTCTAATTGAAGAAAGTTTTTCTATGTGAGTCATGCCCTTGTCTCAGCACTGTAAACTGCATATTTTATTCCTTCAAGGGGAAAGCTAAGGTTATGATAATAACTGTTCCTTTTCCTTTCCTCCTGTATTTATATCTGGTTAAGCCAAAATGTCAACTTGCTGCACAGGTGTACAAGATGTCTGAAAGCGATAATAGGGTCTGGATTATTTCATTGCGTTTATGGTTTAGATTCCAAAATATGATCTGATAAAAGCACAGAGATAGTTGGAGCTCAGCGTGAGTTTAATACCATCAGGGTATGCATTTGATTATAGCCATTTGCAATTTACTTGACTCTAAATGTGTGCATGCGTCTCTCCAGCTGGGAGCTTGTTTGTGTCTTTAAGCTTGTCTGCCTCACTGTCGGAAACAGTCATTGACTCAGAAACAATTACCCTTATGACTTGAATATAATTCAATTAATTTCCTTCATTTCACAAGTAATAACGCATAGCGCAGTTCCTATGAAGGACATAAGGTTTTCACAAGAGAATACCATTTGCCGCCAGCTTCTGTTTTTCTGCTTTCTTGGACATGCGGTTCCATGAAAGTCCCTAATCTTCTCAACTCATTTGAGATGATTTATGGGTTTGTAGTGAGACCTTACTTTGTTTATCAAAACGTCCTGTGAAGGGCTGGATGAAATAATGAGCATACTCTGAATCTGAATCCTCTCTTCTTTTCCCCCTGTCTCCATATTTAAAAGCCTTTTCCTCTTGCCAGTCACAGTAGTGATGATTGAATAGTTTAGGGAAAAGAAAGCGTCTCACACATTCAGTTTCAATGTGACATCCTTTTAATAATATGCCACAACCCCATTGCAGACAACTTGACATCTCCAATCTACATTTGGATGACATTTGCTGCTGTATAAAGAATCCTAAACCACCTAAATATCTTTTCAAGAGTCTCTTTTAGGATGCAATTCAGGGCTTTGTGACAATACTCTGCAAAAAAGACCATCTGCTTTGTCTTTACTGTTTCTTAAATTACCCACTTCTTCTTATCAAAATGGACCTTTGGTAAATCCTTTTCTGTAGGATAAGATCAGAGCTCGGCTGATGTCGATATGCCCTCCAGTTTTCGCAGTTTTGTTATTAAGTGTGCCACCATAACAAAAAGAAATAGGGATGCATATATGTCCAAGCAGCCCTCAATTGTAAATTATTAGTTATTGTTCCTAGAATTAAGTTGTGGCTTAACAACAGAGCCATTTTACAACACCAAATTGCTTTGATTTACTTGCTTTAAGTGCAGCATATACACAAAAGGGAGATTGCAACCGTCAACAAAAAACTAGATAATTATTTTAAATCAAGTTAAAGTTAAGTCAAAAATTCAGACAGAATTTTTATAATTCGGTATTAGTCGTAACGACACATTATACAAAGTGCGTCATTGTTTTCAGCAGAAGATGTTTGATAGCTAACGTAGGTCGATACCTAGTTTGACTTGATTTCTACAACCTAAATGTCAGTGTCAACTAACATGTACAACCTAGGTATTTGGTTGAATATCTCATAAAGAAGCTAAAGCTATGCTTTCAATAAAATGTATAAGAAACATTGTTGCAGCAGCAACATACTGCCAATCTACATTTAGCGTTGACTGAGTCAGGCAAGTTTCCAAAAAGTTGAATGTACTTAATGATTCACTGACCTTTGCAGGAGGAATAAGGCAGATTACCTTTAGAATATTTTTGCATTGTTTTAATTTGTTTTTGTTTTGTGCATCTCCTGAAGCTCATGGTGCATTATAATCTTTACCCTGTCTGCTAAAACATTACAGAAACCCTTAATTATCAGAGAAAAAGCCTCGCCCAAGGAAGTACTGGAATCAGTCCTGAAATGGAACAATTGAGACCAGAATCCTCTGCAGGATTGGTTTTATTTTTTCAGTGCTGAATCTGAGAAATCTTGATCTTGAATCTCTGTTTTGGATTTAATGCCCTGTCTTCTCATTGCCGACTACAAAGTGCCTACTGTATCAACATTCTATGTGGGGACAGAGAGATAACATCTTACTAAGCTTTTCTCTGGGTACCAATTAACTGTATATTTGCATTATTGATCAAATCTTCCTAAGCGCTTTTTGGATTAAGATCTCCTCAGTTAATTCTATAATTAGTAAAATTAGACCTGTTGATGACATTATAACAATTTCAATATGTTAAATTCTTGAAGCAACATTTTTTGGAGGGACATACATGGCTGGCTACAGGAAAGAAACATATCAGTTATAGAGTTTAATTATGTAGTGATACCTTGTTTCAAAGCTAAAGGGATTCATGGTATTGAGGGGAAACAGTCAATAAGTAACAAGCAGTACACATTCAAATGATTTGTTGTTAGTCAAAGATGACATATAATGGTAATTTCCAGGTTTATATGTATTTTGTGCCTCTACTGTGACATGTTTAGATGCTATAATGTTCAAAAAGGGCTTTATTTTTCTCATACTGTGCTGCAGCACCTCTTTTCACCCTCTGTCTGAAACCAGAGCCCAGTCTGCTCTGATTGGTTAGCGGGCCGGTTCTGTTGTGATTGGTTAACCGCTAAGAGATGTGTTGCAAATGTGAAGCCCCTTAGCCTATCATGTACAATTTGTTCAGAGCACTGGCAAATAGAAGCCTGAGTGTTACATAGTGAGGTCACAATGTTACATAGGTAACCAAAGGAGTCAAATGGAGGCGTTTCAGGCAGGGGGAGTGTTTTCTTCAAGACACATAGCTTAGAAACTTGTAGAAAGGTATAGCAATTGCATACCATTGACCATAGAGCTTTAGAGTCTCAGCTACCATGGAAACGTGGGTCTAACTCTAAAGCAAATCCTCTATAACTTTGACCTATGCCTTCAACCCTTTGTGTATAACTTTTCAGTTTGTCTTTCATTTCCACAGCACATACAGCCTTGAACTCTTATTAGTGGGTGGGCAGATTCGGCTGTCAACCAGTATTTTTCATGCATCTTCATCCTCCAATTTAATGACAGGGTGGCCGTTTCTTCTCAAGTATGAAAGGAAGGGAGGTTTTTTTAAAGCAGAAAGGGAGAGGAGTGCATGGTACATAGCTTGCCGGCATGATACTTTAGTGTCAAAGTGGAATGCAGAACTATGAAGCTGATGTATAGAATACAGTTAGAGAACTGTGAGAAAAGCAGAGGGGCATTGAGGTTTGAGTTTACTATCTTATTTATGTGCCTGTGCAGAAAAAGGCGCACAAATGAGTGGGTTGGGGTTAAAGTTGAAGAAAAATTCTTGAAGGATATTGGAGGTAGCTGCTCACCTGGGGATTGGGTCAGGTGAAAAGATCAGAAACAGAGGAATGTGGGTGTGCCGAGTAGGAGTATGTGTGAACGCTACTGTATCCTTTGAAATGGTGGGGGGTTGCTAGGATACCAGGGATGAGATCAGATGCTCTCGGTGAGCACACACAATTTGTCGACTGGGTCTGGCATGGGGAAAATTAAATCCAATGATGATTACTTGTTTAAGATTTCCAGCAAGCGTTGCAATTTCACACAAACTGATGCAAAATCAGCAGTTTACCACCCAAACAAATATGACTTTTATTCTAAATCCTTCCAAATGTGACAAAGGCCACCCACACTTGTCAAAACAAGCTACATGTCCAATATGAGTGTGAAATCCAAAGTGAATGGATGTGTGATAAGCAAGTCTATAGCTTTCTTTAACTCTCAGAAGAAGCAAGTCTGACACAGCAGAACACACTGCAACGTGTCAAAAGGAGAAATCACTACACACAACCTTATCAGCTCTGTGTATGCATAATTTAAAGGGGAGATGCTCAGTAATTGGCAAGGTTTAAATATCTTGAGCTATGGTAATTGAATAGTCTCCCCACTAATGGAAATGTGTCAGACATGCTCTTACACCCGGCAGACCGCAGACATTGAGTGACGGAGCACCAGGGCCAGAGAGTGAGACATTGAAAGAAGAGGAAAGGAAAATCTGTCTTATTATTTTCCTGCTTTAGAATCAGATGTTATGAGGAGAAAGAGTGTCTGGGTCATGTTGTTCAGCTGCCATTGAATAATTCCATCTCTTTCCTCTAATATTTATCTTTTGATAAACCCACTGTTAGCTCCAGGGCTATCTGAGTTCTGCTGGTTATGTTCTCATCATAACCCTCCTGGCTATTTAGTTAGGTCTGACTGCAGACTGAGGAAAGACACTTTCCAGTGGGAGTTATCTTTCTCAAATGAACATTGCACAAGCCTATTTTAGGGATACTAATCCGACTTTTTCTTTCAGAATAAGCAACTGTAGCTACGTGTCAATCTATGTCTGAGGCTGACATTTGGGAACTGGAAAGCAGTGAGATGTTGTGCTGTAACTCACAAACAAAAGCTTTGTCTATTTGCCCATTTGTTTGTCCGTCTGCTTGCCCGATTTTCATGAAACTTGTTTGAAGAGTGCAGCATGGACCAAAAACTAACCCACATAATTTTGGAGCAAATCCAAATCAGGGTGCAGAGGGGCAAGTATCAACACTTCAAGACAAGACATCCTTGTGGTGCCGGAGTAATCTGAAACATTAGTTTATAATGAAAAAGTATTCATGTGAATGCTCCTTGCTCCCTCAAGTCGTGACATCAACTCTAAAAGCATAGGCGGCACGTGAGGCTCAGGTTTGGGAAGGCTAAATAACTTTTTTTTAACTGACGCTTCCTGCCTCCGGCATCTATAGAAAAGAGATCAACTCAGTGAAAGCACCGCCTGCTGACCAATCAGGATCAGAGCTCAGTGTGCGGAGTTTAAATCTATCAAGTCATATTACAGGATAGAGGAAATACAGTTTAAACTGCTGTAGCCTATGCAGAGAAGACGCCGACGTGTCGCACTTATCATTCATATCACATCATCAATCAGATCATCGATCATATAATATCACAATATTTCCTTATCTGAGTCAGCTTCTCGAGCCGTATCTGGCCGTGCAACACTTACATTGTCCCATATACTGCAGGCTATGCAGAAGTATTATTTTAAGCAACACATTAAGTTGACTCAAATGTAATTAAAGTCAGATCCACTCGTGTCTTAGATGGGGCAGTGATATCATAAAACTGTTGTACGCATTCCAAACACTGTAGTTTATTTTTTTTTAAAACCAGTTGTCTCTATATTCACCTGCAGGTGCACATGTGGCTTGGTATTCCTGGATTATATGTTTAAGTCATGGGATGTTTAAAGTTCATAATTGTCTTAATATTAGTTTACTATTTACCTCTTGAAGCCCCAAGCCTGTTTTTCAGACGTTTCAGGCCTCGAAAAATGCGTTCCCAGACAAATGACCATATCTTCCTTCTAAAAGGGTTAAATTAATAATCTTTTTTCTCCAAGTAATGATAAACCTGTGAGTTGGATATAGAAAAGATCACGAATCCAACTATATATGTTTTTTATTTAAAGAAAATTCAGATTGATACATGGTAAATAAACCTGTAACATGAGCGTGTCGCGTCCAAAAGATATTTTACTTATAGTGAAAACTAACCTTGCGATGATGGGTTAGTAGACTTAAACGCTTTTAGGAATCCAAATCACAACATTATAATAAGTACACCTGATATCAAGATTGGATGGCAAACAAGTGATATTTGACCTTTTTAGACAGATGGCAAACAAACCTCTTCTGGGCCATTTTGGGTGAGCTTTTCCTTATCTCTGGCCCGCGCGCCCCTTCTTCGATTTTGACATGGGACCTCTCTTTCCGTGACCGATTAAGGCCCTGACAGCACCAAGCAGTCACCAGGAGAATTCTTGCCGGACGCCGACTGTGTGCCGTCGGCGGGTGTTTCCTCTCGTTGGCCATTATGTCGCACTGGAACACACTCGCAAAACTGTCGAGCCGAGTACGTCACGAACTGCGCGATGCGTGAAGTGGCAATAACTCTCCTTACAGCAGGCGGCGGTAGTGTGATATTCGTTATTAAAAACAGGCGAACAACCGGAAGACAGAGAAGAAGTAACCAGACTACGATGATATAAACAATACAACAATAGCGTGGTGCGTTCCATCTTTCACAGGGAGCGGTTACTGCAGCCGCTTTACCGCACCGTTGTGACGAAAAGGGAGCTGAGCCAGAAGGCAAAGCTCCTCTCTACCGCGCCATTTTCGTTCCTACCCTACCTATGGTCATGAATGATGGGTCATGACCGAAAGAACGAGATCGCGGGTACAAGCGCAGATGGGTTTCTCCGCAGGGTGCTGGTGTCTCCCTTAGGATAGGCGAGAAGTTCGGTCATCCGGAGGCGACTCGAGTTGAACCGTTCCTCCTTTCGCGTCGAAAGGAGCCAGTTGAGGTGGTTCGGGCACGGCGTAGTTAGGATGGCCACGCTGGCGCTTGTTCGCCTCGTCGCGGTAGGAGAGGTTTCTCCCAGGCAATGCGTCCAGGCTGGGGCACTACGCAAGGGGCATGCACAGCAAACGCAATACAAACTCGTCCAAAGCAAAAAGACCGGTGATACGGCGTCAAACCAACAGGTCCAAGAGCTAGGGCCAGGTGGAGGGCTTATATCTCTTCACTGGCCTGGAGCGCCTTGGATCCCCATTCAGAGATGGTTGATGTGGCCAGCGGAAAATAACAGTTTGGGGCTCATCTGCTGGGATACTTCATATCGTCGTCCTTGCGCACCCGGCACGGCATAGCGGGGAGTACTACAGGATGGGCAGCATCGGTATGAGATTCCGAGCTCCATTGTTTCGACCTCTGTTGCTCTGATCACTCTCTATACCAAAGAACTCCCATTGTTCGTGCGACTTCACAACTCCTTCATCGCGATTTACTGGAGACTATCAGCCTATTGGAGATGTGAATGTGCTTGTGGAACAACAATTCTTAAAATAGCATTGCCCTGTTTCGTCTTTCGTCCATTGCATTCCTGTACATTGCCTCAGTGAAAAAAACATGAAACAACCCAATCAGTTTCTTCGTTATTTTTTAGTTCCACCTGTCTTTGCCGACGCTTCATAATCGCGCGCGCAATATACACAGCGGGGATCTGAATCAGGCCGCTGCTGTCTATCGGCGATGACAAGAACCAAATAAGGCGTGTCGTCCAGTGTTTCAAACTCATACAGGTCAGCCCGTCGGTGACAGGGGCACACCATAATGAGTGTTTGTTCCATTTTGATATAACATGGCATCAGATTTCACTTTTCACTCCGGTTGCAAGGTGTTCCTATTGCTCTTTTATTGATTTTTAAACTTTCACCTTTCTTTGTTGGATCAGACGAGCCCCGACATCGATTGTTCGCTTCTATATCATGTATACTCAATACAATAAGTTTTCAGTCTGAGCTAACGAACACGG
>NW_011369097.1:187474-191511 GCF_000735185.1 Notothenia coriiceps | reverse complement strand
GCCCTTATTTGCCAAGGTCTGTAGTTAGTCTTCTGACTATATTGTGTTCCTGAGCTCAAGACTTTTAGACAAGGGCGGTGGGTACTGTAGGCTAGGGAAGGCTAGGCCTTCCAAATATTTGTGTCACTGCATCCTGGTAAAATCAAAAATATAATGTATAATGTTTGTGCCTTTGACACCTGTGCCCTGTACTACGAAGCCAGTTCAACAGACCCTGGATATATTTGAGTTATCTTAACTAACCCTAACAAACGAGATCTCGCTAAACTAATCAACTTGGTAAATCAAGCCAGGGTTTCTCTCTCCAGCTGAGAGCGCCTTCACGTGAAATGTGCGGGGTTAGCAACATTTGACCAATCACAAACAGGGACAAAGTGTACTAACAGCGCAGCGTCATACTTCATTAAAACCTCTTAAGCCCCACGGACCCGGTTCCGGGGCCAAAATCGCGTCATTTGCAGGAAACAATGTCAAAGGACCTTAATATTTAATAAACTATGAATATTTTATATCCATATAACGGGAAAAAACTAATTTAACTGATCTTTTTCATTTTTTTTCAAAAAAACTACACAATGCTAACAATGAGCCTCTGAATTATCGCANAGAATCTAACAGTGCCCACCTCAACACTGAAAGATACACACTCGCGACATCGTTGTGGGCTACCTAGCGCCACGTGTTTTGATGTACGTTTTTGTTGATAATGTCGCGAGTGTGTATCTTTCAGTGTTGAGGTGGGCACTGTTAGATTCTGTGTCTTTACGACCATAAACGATGTGTTGGATGTGCAACTAGGATAAGTAATAAGGGAGCTATGAGTGATTTTCGGTGCAGTAATAGGTTAGCATTTTTCGCTCTGCGATAATTCAGAGGCTCATTGTTAGCATTGTGTGTTTTTTTTGAAAAAAAATGAAAAAGATCAGTTAAATTAGTTTTTTCCCGTTATATGGATATAAAATATTCATAGTTTATTAAATATTAAGGTTCCTTTGACATTGTTTCCTGCAAATGATGCGATTTTGGCCCCGGAACCGGGTCCGTGGGGCTTAAGAGGTTTTAATGAAGTATGACGCTGCGCTGTTAGTACACTTGTCCCTGTTTGTGATTGGTCAAATGTTGCTAACCCCGCACATTTCACGTGAAGGCGCTCTCAGCTGGAGAGAGAAACCCTGGCTTGATTTACCAAGTTGATTAGTTTAGCGAGATCTCGTTTGTTAGGGTTAGTTAAGATAACTCAAATATATCCAGGGTCTGTTGAACTGGCTTCGTAGTACAGGGCACAGGTGTCAAAGGCACAAACATTATACATTATATTTTTGATTTTACCAGGATGCAGTGACACAAATATTTGGAAGGCCTAGCCTTCCCTAGCCTACAGTACCCACCGCCCTTGTCTAAAAGTCTTGAGCTCAGGAACACAATATAGTCAGAAGACTAACTACAGACCTTGGCAAATAAGGGCATCTGAGTAGCACTGGAATATAGCATTGAATTTAATACTTATTGTGCTCAAGACTAGACAACTTTTATATTGATATTCTAGTGAAATTTTGGCCATTATCTGCTGCATCATTGCTACAAACCAGCAGCCACAATAATAATGTGATGAGTGTGGAAGTACAATTGCTTTTTAAAGTTATTGCTGGTGGTGTTTTGTATGTTGCATTGTATGCTCTAATATTTCCGTTATACCTATTTTAAAAAATCTCATATTATTCCTTTTCACAGCATAACAAAATATACACAAGTCATGTTTTAAGGGTTGTTAGTTCCAGCTTCTTGAAAGCCAGTAGCTCATCACTGCAGGAGAGATGTACTGTATCTAAAAACTCAAATTACATTTTTCTTTCATAACTGAGTTCCAATTCCTGGCAGTTTGAAATATATTAATGTTTTCTAGGAAATCACTGTTCACTTTTTCATGTCCGAACTGACAACAGTAAGCAGATGTGAACAACTTAGATCTGCTGACATTTCGGATTTACTTATGATATTTCCTGCTCTTGAGTAATGGCAATACTTGACAATGACTGTTGAACCATTACAGGACTATGAGAGAACGGATTATCCCACAAAATGGGATTAGGTTGTGAAGATTGCACCAATTTGGCATCTGTTTTCTAACAGATCAAAGCTACGCTGTAACACAGAATGGTTTTTTTTCTAGGTGTGCATGGTGCTTCTCTGCATTCATTTTGTGCCTCCCTTAGTAATTGCCAGGTTCAATACATCTTGTTCTTTATAAATCAAATTAACACATTGATCAGTGAGGAAGCTGCCTAATAACAACACTGAGTGAGCCAGGAGAAAATGGAGTCATGTTTTTTATAGTGAATGGAAATAGGTTTGTGGCCCTTTAGAAACCTGTTTATGGGTTTCCCTGTAGCTCAGTTAGAAGAACAGTTGCCCATGTACTAAAGATGAGCCATTAATGCAGTTTCCTGTTAAAATTTGACCATAAGGCATTAGCTGAATGTTGTCCCCTCTCTCTCCCCCTTTCCTGTCTTTCGGAACTATACAATGAAGCCAAAAAACCCAGAAAATAAATATATTTGAAAAATGCCAGATGTCATAACACATAACTCATACAGAATGATATACATCTTTCAAAAAGATATTTCTTAAATTTGTTCATACGATTGTACGAAACGACATGTCAACTTTAGCTTGTTACAGCTTCGTCAAAGTCATCTTCAAAGGAAACAACCTGGCTAGATTCCAGAAAATACTTGGATATGAGTTAAAAGTATCAAAGTTCTTCACAAATAAGCCCATATGTGGGGTAAATAAGTGTAAGTAATGGCGAGACCTAAGTACTTCAAGAACTTCAACTTTAAGAAGTAAATAAATTATGGCTTCACACGGGGCACCAACAATGCTTTCCTGTTTAAAAGTTTTACACTTCCTTGTTCAAAATTACAGAGGACTGGATTTCATTGGACATTCACCCTTTCTACGTTTTGTAGCTATAGCTATGAACAGTACATGAGAACTATAGGTTACTTACGTAACCCCAGTTCTCAGAGTAACTTGAAGTGAGATGTCTCACTATGGGATGCGCCTCATCGCGGAGCAAACAGAAGCATCAATCTCATTACGCCAATCCTGATTGGCTGGTGATCTTGACGTCAGCATCAGGGAATCTATCCCCTATAAGTAGCTTGCGCTACGCCGAATGCATCATTCAAAATAAGCACCTCTTCTCGCTTCACCATAGCAAGGAGGGCCGTCTGGTGAGACATCTCACTTCATGTTACTCTGAGAACTGGGGTTACGTAAGTAACCTATAGTTCTCATTCGCAACACTCCGTTCGGTGTCTCACTATGGGATATTGTAGCTCCCGTATTGCCAGACGAGCTTATCTCAAAATCACCAAGACCAACCAGAATTTAGCAGTTAGAGCTCTAACTCAGCAGGGGGCCCAGCACTGCATGGGCCACACTGGGAGCAGAGATGTCTAATCTGTAAAAGCGGACAAAAGTGAGCGGCGAGGACCAGCTCGCCGCTGCACAAATGTCTTGGATGGAAACACCCCTGAACAAAGCCCAGGATGTAGCCAGACCACGAGTCGAATGAGCACGCAAACCCGAAGGTGCCTGCAGACCCTGACTCGTGTAAGCCCAAGCAATTGCCTCCACAATCCAGTGGGAGAGCCGTTGCTTAGTAACAGGCTTGCCCTTCTGAGGGTTAGCCCAGGACACAAAGAGTTGGTCATTATGACGAAACTCTTTTGATCTGTCCATATAAGTGCGTAAAGCACGGACTGGACATAGCAAATTCGGCTGCTGTTCCCCGGAGGGACACAGCGGCGGAGGAAATGCCTCAATGTCAATGGGGGTACATGAACCAACCACCTTAGGTATAAAGGCAGGGTTGGGCTTCAGCAACACTCTCGTTAACCCTCGGGCGAACTGAGTGCATGAAGGATGTACAGATAGCGCATGAATGTCACTGACTCGCTTGGCGGATGCCAGGGCCAGTAACAGCACTGTCTTGAGTGACAGGTGCTTGATTAGGTTGTGAAGATTGCACC
>NW_011369097.1:145578-185704 GCF_000735185.1 Notothenia coriiceps | reverse complement strand
CGGCACACAGTCGCCGGCGGTCGGTCCTGTCTTAGGGTTACCGGGCTTTCGGTTCCTTGGGTCCGCAGACAGGGCGAAGCTGGTGTGCTATCGCCCGGGAGAGCAGCCATCGCTCCCGGCTTTGCAGCCTGAGCTGATGACACGAAGACATCATCGTCTTGCTCATTCAGAGTCGGACAGGACGGAATCCAGAGGTTTCATCCTCTTCGTCCTCCATGTAGGCCAACTCCAGGACATCATCCGCGGGCGAGACTATGGTGAGGTCCAGTTGGAGCCCCAGCTTGACACAGTGCGGGGCTCCGCTCCCACGTCCCTCGCTGCCACCGGGTCCCAGCCTGACACGGCGCGGGACTCCGGTTCTGCAGCTGCTACTACTGATGAGCCCCAGACCGACACAGTGCGGGGCTCCATCTCTGTGGCGGACGCCCCCGTGTCCTGATTTCCGTCCGGTAAAATCAGAGGACATGAGGGAGTCCTGACCCGACAAGCTAGCTTGGCGTGCTAGCCGTCGGCGGAGGCTCTTGATGGTGAAGCGGGCACAATGTCCGCACGAGCCGGGGTTGTCGATAGCCTCCTGGGCGTGTTCCAGCCCGAGGCAGGACGAGCAGACCTGGTGTGAGTCTGTGTCTGATATCTTCAACCCGCAGCCGCAGAGCCGAGCCTCCGAGTCCCTGACTCCTCTGGTGTGAGGGAGAGAAGCGTCCATCTCGTTCGCCGTGGTGACGGCGTGGAGAGGACCTGCTCGTAACAGGTACGTTGCTGAGAAAAAATCCTTTCCCCACCTGTCGTTAATCCGGAGAAAAAATCGACGGTGTAGAATTTTATTCTCAAAGAATATTAACTGGTGTGTTAACACCCTTTTTATCTTCCCCTCCTCTGGTGTGAGAGAGAAAAGAAAAAACCGTCCCCGCTACCTTGGTGTCGGTAGTGAGGAAAGACAAGCTAGTAACAGGTGTGTTACCAGCTTGAAAAATCAAAACCTTACCTTTAATTCCGAAGAAATAAACGGCGAGGTAGATTGCAACACTAACTGGTGTGTTAGTATTAACAGTCTTCTTGCAGAAGTATATATAAAAGTAGCCGGCGAGCGCCCGTCAACCGAAGTTAGCTTGGATAGCTTGGTTCCGTCTGTGGACTGTGTGAGCTAGCCCGGCTACCAATAGAGATGTGCTCTGAAGCGAGAAGAGGTGTTTGAATGATGCATGCGGCGTAGCGCAAGCTACTTATAGGGGGTAGATTCCCTGACGCTGACGTCAAGATCACCAGCCAATCAGGATTGGCCTAATGAGATTGATGCTTCTGTTTGCTCCGCGATGAGGCGCATCCCATAGTGAGACATCGAACGGAGTGTTACGAATGAGAACAGCCTGCATTGGTTGAGTCCAACACAATAAACTCTTGATGCCCGTCTATACGCGTTTAACTGCGTCAAAATGAAGGCGAAAGTAAACAAAGTTGTACTGTACCTTAAAAAGATTAACATTTCTATTTCAAATGTTTGTAGAGAATCACTTACTGAACGGAAATAACCCTTGACGTTGTTATTTCTGGCCAGGGATAAGTAGCCTAAGTTTGAACTAAAGCTAAAATAATTCTAGCTGGAGGTCTTTGTTGAACAATTCCTCTTTGGTGAGGTGAAATGCAAAATGTCAGCAATCTCTCCCGTCAGACAGCAGGAATTTGCTTCAGAATCAATGTAGGTAGGACGGTTCAAACTATTTCTGTTGTGATTGACTGGCATGTCAGCAGCTGAGCAGCCATCAACAGCTGCAGAAGAAGGCCCACATGGGGTTATGGCTGTTTGTTTTATGGTTTGATTTGTGTGGGTCAGGATGCAGAAGAAACATTACATAGAGAGGAATATTTAACACTCTGCCAAAAACTGAATATCTAGGGACACATACTGTTGAAACCGGGACATATTCATCTATTTTCGAAGATTCCCGTGGACACCAACTGTGTCACTGAGATTAAAGACAAGGGGCTACACTTCAAGTTAACTTTGACAAGAAGTGGCAGTATTTTTGTCATGAAGGCCAATCAAACCGGTGGGCATTACCCATTTGGTCGCCAAGACAATGCAGTTTAGACAGTGAGCAAGAAAATGCCCAGATCCTGCTTTAGCCAGGAAATAATTGAGCTTAGATGCATTAGCCCCTTAGATATTCTCTTTCATTCGGTCTTTGAACCTTCGATTGCAGCGGAATATATAAAAGGGGCCACCGTTCTCTGCCTTAGTGCAAGTAATGAAACCCTATATGCGCCTGGAAAACAAGCAAAAATGTGACTGGTGGTGCTTAAATCACTACCACCAACAGCAACATAATATATATACCACAGTATATCATAGGGTTGCTCAATCGTAATATTCGGACCATTTGTCAGGCAGTGGACAAATAATTGCGCTTCACTCTATTAAACTAAGAAATGGGAAAGTCATTGAAGATGGAGAGCAAGAGAGAGATGGATTTGATGGGGGTTGGGAATAACAGTCTGACATGAAAGAAATTAATCCTCAATATCCACTGCTCCCAATGCACCTCCACAATTGCAGGCTCAGGCTGTCTAGTCCATTCATGAATCACTGGGCCTAGGAGACACGCTGGAGAAAACCACCAGCTCTCATAAATAAAGCAGAAACCTACTACTGCCAATGAGTCATCCAGGTCTGCTCTCATTCAGTTTTGGAAAGGGGAAAAGCATGACAAACCACCTCCAACACTCGTGAAAGCCTGCCATGACTGTATTTGCTCTAGAACTTAACTTCCCTGCCCCTGCTTTCATCAGCACAGGATCCAGCAATATGTGAAAAACACACTTAAGTTATGAGAAGGGCTGTGAAGATTAGATAAAGAGGAAACATTTAATTTCCTCCTATTGATTCAGGGTGGTCATCTGGATTTTGGCTCCAGCGGTCGATCTGATAGATGATACAAGGTGCTTATCAGACACAGACAATTTTTTATATGAACATTATATACAACATTTCTTTCCAACTCACCAGAGGTGCTTCACATCAAAATGTCAGTAAAATGCCACCAGGGAAATAGAGCAATTTTTTCCCTCATGTGCCTCTAATGTCTAAAGGAAGAAAAAAACAGCTAGATTTCTGGAGTGGTTGTTCATTATCTCCATCAAATAACACGCTTATCAACCCAGGCTTATCTGATGATCCACAGTGTTTGAATTCCCGTGCATCAGTTTAGATTTGAAGGGAAATGTAGCGTTATTGTGTGTCTAGCTGAAGATTTTTCTAAGTAGGAGATGTATCATAACATTGTGGCAGCCTCTGCATGATTTGAAAACCCATATCTAACACTTAACTCCAAGAAAACTGAAGATAGGCTTTTTTTTTTACACATGGGCTGGTCCTCGCCTGAAACTAATATGAAAAATTGACTGTGAAAGGACAATCTAGAAAACTGGTTTCCGTTAAGCAAATATCTTTGTGTTGTTACATTCTCAGTCCAAAACATGTAGAAACCAAGTGGTGAGACAATGGATTGTAAACAGGTATTAGATACCCTTAATAGTCAATAGGAACTTTAAACACGATCACACGGTATAGGGGGCCATCTCTCAAAACAAACCGGGCTAACAGATCATGTGTGCCTAACAGTATTGCACCGTTAAACAAACACTGAAAAAGAAAGAGCATGTGGATGCTGTAGTGAACACGTCTTAGACGAGCTGTACTGTGTTTGTTGTTAGTGTTTTGTTGTCGTTGGCAGCATCAGAAATGTCTTTCCACTGGATACATGTCTAAAAATCACTAATAGATCAGAGTGAAATTTTATCTTTTTATTTCTATTTCGTCTGTTTGGGTTCCCCAGTACACAAATCCATTTGAATATAAAGAGCACAAACAAATCAGTAACTGAGGAACATATATAGCAGAACATGCAGGATAAATGTTTTGTGATTCTGTCAGTATTGGTGATTCTTGTTCCTTACACTCCCTGTATCTGTCTTTCACCATTGTTTGTCAGCCTATAATCCCCTGCGTGTGTTTTCACTGCAATGGTATACGCACTAGGGTTTATTTGGAACCACCCCTCGAAAAAGACTTGTTATGTTCCGCATCAGAGTACAATTACTCCATCCTCAAGTGCCCAAGAAAAAGAACACCAGCCTTTTTTTGCATTTCATTTGGTTGTTTAAAGTCTACAATAATCAAGACTCTTAAGACAGTCACAGGTTTGCTCATCTCATACTGTAAATATTTTGGATGGTATCCAAAAAAAAACAACCTAATTACTAGAATGTTGTCAAGACATGTTAAACACGACACCTACATTGACTTTGGCATGTTAAACTCACTGTATCTCCAAATGTTTCTAAAACGTGTGTGTGCTCAGCATCAGGGATCTGGATTAGTGATTAAAGGAATGTTCTTGTATGCATTGGGTAAATAAGTGAAACTCTTTAGTAGCAGGGACTATTTTAAAGCTAATATGATACTGCTTCTGATACATAACCCAGGAACAATTCTAAGATTGTTTACACTTTTGTTACTTTCATTGTTATTTGTATATTCTATACAACTTTAAAGTTCTGCGCAGTATTTTTGTCTTCATCTAGGGACAATAGTCACACACTTGTGTCTGTCTGTCTGTACTCTTTACGGGGAATGTTCTATGCTCTGTATGTGTCACATAAAAATAATAAGAACCATGGCATGTCAGATGTTTTCCCATCCAATTGAATTATTTA
Organism: Notothenia coriiceps; assembly: GCF_000735185.1. NCBI lineage: Eukaryota > Metazoa > Chordata > Actinopteri > Perciformes > Nototheniidae > Notothenia > Notothenia coriiceps. Next base: position 180,991 of record NW_011369097.1, on the reverse strand, counting down.
ACTCCCCCCTGACAAGCTAATGTGGGTCTCTATGATAAGAAGTACTGATGCCACTGTGTCCTTGCATACAGTATAGATATACATGGAAATATCTGTGTTGATAGGAGTCTCTGGTGTTGGAGTTTGGGGAAGTTGTGTGTGTGTGTGTGGGGGGGTGGGAGAAGGGTGTGTGTGCTCTCTGCAACCTTCAGTTTGGGTGATACAGGACGTTAGGATCATTGTTTTGGGATATTCTGTTCAAATGTTTCTTTTCATTCATTTCCAAGTCTTTAATAATATATTTTTTCTTTCATACTTAGTATTCTTTTGTCCATTATTCAAATTGTGGTGGGAGGATGGAATCATGTCTGATTCAGTTTGTATTTATCTTGTCATGGGGACAATGGAAACATTTTGGTTGGATTTATAAATGATGCCAGATAATTTTATTTATAAAATACTAAGTTATGAGATGCTTATTTAGTCAAAGCAGATCCAATAATGTGCATTTTGAATGGATAGACAGACAGTTAGGAGCCAACCTGCAATCTGTATTCCCTATAGGATAATAAAATATTTCTAATAAATGAAAGTCCAATCTTGATAAAACCCAAACCCACCCTTAAAAGATAATGTCCACAGCCATTCATTATATTCATTACAGCTTTGAGAGTGTTATTTCCAAGAAAACAGAACTATGCATTAATGAACAGCCATACACATTTAGCCCTCTGTAGGGATGAATATCAATAAATATAAACCAATATATTCTACAACATTTTATTAATCTGCAGGTTATTTTTTCTGTGCAAAGGAAGCTAAATTACACAGTTGGTTTCTTGATATATTAACTTTAACATCTAGTGTGACACATTAGCCTAATAAAGGTCACAGTTTTCTTATTACCGTAGGAATGTCTTGGCTTGCTATTGGTTTTGTCACAAACTTGGAAACACAAGGTAAAGAACTCAAATGCACGACCTGGGAGACAGAGGTAAAGTATGAGTAAAATACTTTATTATTTTTAAAATACTTTATTTCCAAAGTAGGTTTACAAAAAATGATCGACACTCTTAACGAGGTGAAAAAAGGCTAAAAAAAGGCACAAAGAAAATCGCTCACTAAGTGAGGAACACAACTTACAAAGTAATTCAGGAGCATAAATCAGACTTGAGGTAAGATACGTGATCACTGGTAAGCAGACTACTGACATGGAGACAGGACAAGACGAACTAACACAAGACAAAGGAAGGCTGGGGAACTTAAACAAAAGGTAACTGGCACAGGTGGAAACAATCAGGGGCGGGGCTGATGAGAGTGGGAGACACACACAAGGGCCGTTTCTCAATGCCGAGTAAACCTGCTGCAGAGCCACTATTTCAAGTTTACTACGTCATCGAGTGGCGCCGAAGGACTGTTTAAATGCATGTTAAATGCCCAGCATTCTGCGCCACTCAATGACGTACTTGAAATAGTGGCTCTGCAGCAGGTATACTCGACATTGAGAAACGGCTAAAGATAGGGAGTGAAGGGACCTGGAATGAAACACAAAAGGTTAGTACCAAAATAAAACAGGAAGTGGGAGACAAGACAAAAAATGATTAAACAAAAACATGAAACATGACTGAACTCAGCACTTTTGACGGGACACAACATGTTTAGGATATTGGATTCTTCATTTACAAAACGTCCATGACCAGAGAAACAAGCTCCTGCTGCCATTGGATTCCTGTTGTATTGTGAAGTTAATTCCTTTCAGGTAGTACAGAAAATGTCTAGCAGATGATGATCAGTATTGACATTTAAGGTTGTTGTAGAGTGTTATGAGAGAAGAAAATATGGTACGTTGGCTTTTAGGCAGAATATCGATCCGTGGCACATACAACATATTTCACAAAAGGCTCTGCTTTCTCGTGCTTTTCAAAAAAACAATCTGAGGGTTAAAATCAAAAAATGTTTTTCATTTAACGCATCAAATACAAAGGTCAAAGAACTGAGCGGGGTTCTAGAAAAAGCTAAAAGAGTCATAGTTGACTTGCCCCCAGTTATTCTTGCAATCTGCCTGTGTTATTTAGAGTTATCCAAGTGCTGCCCCATGTCTGTGAGTAACAAAGCATGGTTTGTGATTCCAGAGATTAGAAGCCAAGGGCCTTTTGTGTGTGCTGATGGACAGGGTCAAATACCATGATCTGTATTTATCTGCGGGATGCTGCTCCAGTGCTGTAAATGTGATTCCAAAGCCTTTTTATCCTCTTTCTGAGGATTTGCAGTATAGCGGGCCACATGTGAGTCTCCCTGCACTTAAGCTACACTATCATCAGCTCAGTAGGCTTTCCATAAAAACACACAACCTCTTTTCATTTACTTTTTGTGTTTATCGAAGAGCTGTACTCATTGGATACCATTCAAAATTATGAAGCAATATGCTAAGTGCCTTAACGTTACTACTTTAGGCCAATGGAATTATTTTGAAGAAGGTTTTGTAAAAACCACAATTTTACATATATCAGCAAGGCATGGTTCATATTCGTTAAAAGGTAAAGGGTTTCAAATATGTTATGCCATTCTGTGATAATACGCAGTCAGTAGGGTGGAATGAACACATTGAGGGAACAGGATGTTTATTCATTTGCCGTTGCACGCATCACAAAAACTGGCATTTTGTTGATACTATCGGGGGGGATATACTATACTCCCTTTGTGGTTAAGGACCATTACAGTAAATATTCTTGTTTATTCAGTTAGACTTGAGACTCTACTGCTTGGATCTTTAAAATCAAGTTTAAATCAATAACATGCTGAAAGCATCGTAAAATCAAATGGAGATCATATGCAGGACCGCATTATAAAGACTCAGGCCTCTCATGTAATTACAGAGCACTTAATGCTAAAGATAAGTGTCTTAGTCTTAGTAGACCGTGACCCAATGCGCCAACTGCTCATTGATGTTACTCTACAACTGGCCAACAAAACAGAACATATTGTAAAGGTTAGATTTGAATACATTTATTCTGATCTAGGACTCCATTTTATGTTCACGAACAGTTGAAACAAAAGCAACCCGTGGATACACGCGGTTATAAATACCTGCTTATGTCAAAATAATATGGAAATCTTACGAAATAAAGAGTTTGTTGATCAGGGCATGCGGTTATTATTGTTACGTCTCCCAAGTCTCTAAAGCTCCTCGGCAGTGTCATCTTATTGTAGAGATGGCTTTCTAACATGACATTATACAAGCTTACAAAAAGCAAAAGGTAATGTAAGTGAATCTATTTTGGCAGCATGTTCTGTAACCACCCAAAGAGACTTCATAGGGAATAAAGAAAGTGGGGAAGCTAGAGGGGAAGGAAGCCAGTGAGGAATCATAGGCTGTCAGAACCGTGTCTGTCTAAGCTTCAGAAATCCAGGAAGCTAATGCTGTTTGATGTATTAACCATGATGGAGGGGGCAGGGCCTGTGTGTTCATGCTCAGTCCTGGAAGGATTTGGGTACATTCTGTCAGCGTGGTGTGTGTGTGTGTGTGTGTGTGTGTGTGTGTGTGTGTGTGTGTGTGTGTGTGTGTGTGTGTGTGTGTGTGTGTGTGTGTGTGTGTGTGTGTGTGTGTGTGCGTGCGTGCGTGCGTGCGTGCGTGCGTGCGTGCGTGCGTGCGTGCGTGCGTGCGTGTGTGTGAGAGTGTGTGTGTTCATTGCCAAGTGGAAAAGGAAGGAGAATTTATGTTGTTTGATGTATTAATCATGCATATGTGGGATTGAGAGGCTTTGTGATGGGTCACTTGGGCACTGATTCTATCTTCAATCAGGCGCTCATTTGGGTCCCTTTGTGTAAATGCTTAACATTGTTTAGCAGAAAATAAGCATTCTGCTCATGAAACATTTGCGTTTGTTTGTGTGTGCAGCGAGACGGAAGGGGACTTTGGGGGAAGATAGCAAGAGTGTTTCTCAGATTTTTTGAAAGCATATTGGAAGCATTATTTTCTCTTTTTTGATGTGGTACTTATGAAGCGGCTTTTAGTGGTCAAGCTCGAGCAGGAAATGTTTTCAAACAGCAGCTCTGCCTATGGGTAATCAATAATTCAGAGGAAAAAAGGTATGACACTGATTCATATGCGATCAGGATTTATCAGCATCACGTCCACCCACTTGATATTTCACAGGCCCCTGTGGAAGGTGGATGAATAACGGTGTCCATTAAGGACAGCACTTTTTCTTTTTTTTTTAAACGACACAGTTAATTAGTTGTGCTTATTTTGTGCTCGTTCAACCTTTCCTTTTCAGGCACGAGCTGGCGTTCAGAGAGTTATTAAGGTGCAGAAAATGATTTGCCTAAACCAATTCACTTGGCCCACCTCAGCTATTGAAATTGTGTCCAAAAGGCAATCCTACTGTCCAAAATGTAATCCATGTTGCCTTTAGATTACAAATGTATCTCATTTGACACCTAAATTCACTGCAGAGCTCAAGTGCTGTTGCCAGGCAACTCGGTTAAGGTGCACACAAAGGATCATTATAGATTTCTCGGTTGCAAACGTTTAAGGTGTACTTCTTTAAACATATATTGTATATATCTTTTTATCCAGATAAGGCTCATTGTTACATTTCACATCTGTGACCTGCATGTACTCAATTCAAAAAGCCTTTTTCTTCAAGCCAGTAAACGCACCAAGTCTTGGGTTTAAGCTTTTCTTCAGCACTTTGGAAGAATCCAGTTGAGTGCCTATTCTTATGCATCTATCAGACATATGTTGCTAAAAGGAGATGACAGCATGGCCCACAGTACTTAAATGGTTCATGGTGCTTGTACTCTGATGGCTACGATATGACATGATGAGCCATAAATATGTCAGATATGACTCAAATGAGTTCTGAAAGGATATAAGAGAATTCATACTGGATATTGTGCTTTGGGGCTCTGTCTAAAGCCCATTGTGGAGCTCTCGCACCAAAATTCCATCAGTAGATTAATCAAATCTGTCATCAATATCATACCATATCTGCGTCAACTGTGTCTAGTGTATCCCCCCACAGTGATACCGAAGCTGCAGTGGGACCCTCACAAACATAGCATACAGTAAATGCTCATAGTTTCAAGATTTCAAAATGAGAATTCCCTACGCTGTTGTAGTCAAGGCAGTTTGTTTAGATGTCTTAATAGCTCTCTAATGAAAGTGTGGGGGGGAAACACATCTAAATGCAATAAAAGAGGTTCTATCTTCAAAGATTCTTTATAAAATCAATATTTAATAAAATGTTCCTTCCTACAAAAGGACCTAGATATTGCCACCGATGGACAGTAAACTTAAATATTACAAAATATAGACTTTTTTTTATTTTACCCTACCAATTTTATTTATATAACAGGCAGCATTATTAGTTTTTTTTACATTTTGTATTATATTTGCCTTTGTGTTAACAATATTTGTATCAGTTGATGTACTGTACCCTGAAAGAACATATTAAACTCCATAATCATATTCATTCTCATTCAAAAATCAACATTGAATCATGAGATACCAAAAGATTCACACCCCTACTCTTATTGTGTTTTGTAAATGTGAAATTGATGTACGTATGCACGTATGCAGTTTTCAAATCTGTGAGCAATCACTCCCCTGGAAATGCCGGATCACTATGCCTCGTCTTCATCAGCAAAGCATCTATCTTTTTCACCCGGATGGAACTTGTAAGCCATCTTTTGTCTACAGCCTGCAGGGAGATCATTGCTCAGTGGCAGACTGCTGTTTCAGGAAGAGAAAAAGCAGCATGGTGGGATGCAAAAAGGGAGGAAGCTAGTGGAGGTAGGATCTAAGAAGCAACAAGAAAGGCAGTTAGACATGTGCATGTCTGGCGAATGAGCGTTGAGACAGGGCAGGGACTAGATACTTGTGTGTGAGTTTGTTTGCACTATGATGGAGAAGCAGTAGGTGGATTACAGAAGCGCTTCCCACAGAAACACGCTAGCTCCTAAATGCCTCCACACACGGAGCTTCTCACTCAAACAAAGTAATTTCTTCATCTGATGATTTTTGATATGTTGTTTTTTTCTGCCTCGTTTCACTGCGCCGGGCTCGTCTCAATCTCCGGGTCTGCAGAAAGATCAATGTTGAGAACACATCTTGCTTCGGCAGTGACTGGGCTTGTAGCCTGAGATGAAAAAGGTCACTATGAATCTAATTAAGCATGATTTTTCTGTTCCTTGAAAAGATGGTTGAACATGAGGGCTCCCAATCCAGTTCCATCCAAAGGATTACTTTAAGTGCCAGAACGAGATGCAGACACACTTCCCAAATCATCCAGCTCTCTGGAATATATTGCCAATCGGGACATCTCAGATGCAGGGTAACAAATCAAGACAAGCGAGACCATGAGAGATACGCATACGTGTGAATGCACATGCACATACTCGCAACGCACATATGAGAGGACAGCCAGAAAAGGGAAAAAAAAGGGACGTTTTAAGTATGGTTGAAGGCTTTTTCATCCTTCTCCCCAATCCAATTATGTTGCAGTTCAAACAAACGGAAGTATATGCATGCTTCTCAACCAGATGCTACAGCAATAGAGATATTAACTCTGAAGATGGGAAGTTTGAGAGGCAATAAGGTAACCAGCAGGGAGTGGATATTGGGGATTATTTTTTTCTTTACTTCCTACCATCAGCCCATCTTCTTCCCTATTCAGTCTTCCTCTTCTGGTGTTATTAATTCCTCATGCCTCTTTCTGAGAGACACTTGGTTCTATGATCAAGGAAATAAAATCAACTTGAACCTCTACATTATTCTATGGGATTCAAGAAGTATAAGAACATTTAAGTTGGAATGTGATGTAAACCTTGTTCAGTTGAGCCTACCGCCTCGTGCTGACATGGATACAGTGACACAGTGTATACTAGCCCACAGACAGCTATTAAGGTGTGGTGACTGTGCAACTTCTTCATTGGCTTAAGAACAGTAAATATTGATTTGTTTCAGAGTACTCTGAGCAACTGCTTGCAGGCTAAACAAATACAAAATGTTTGTAGAGATTGGCCACGAAATCCCTACTTTTCTACTTTAATTGAATATATAAAAAGTCTAAATGAGCCAGCTTTCGACCTTCCATCAACATGGTGGGAAGTCGCTCTATTGAGTTTACTCCTTCGTTTTGTTAAAATATAGCCTCAAAGTTCTACTTGTCTTTAATTCAGTTCTGTTTAGGAGCGCAGCTGTTGGATATTGGATTGGAAACTTGCCCCAGGGACATTATTTAGATAGAAAATATAGTTGCAATTGACCATTGGAGAGCTCAGATATCGCAATTTGCAAAGTTGCCAAGGCGTCTGCTCAGCAGCATTATAGAGCATGACCAGATGTGATCTGACAAACGTAAGGGCCAATTCCAGACATTAATGTAAAATTTGATGTCTCTCGCATTGGCACAGAAATATCATGGACTTCACTTTCCCAGGCCCAGATGCTGGCTCAAGTTACTGTGTGTGATATCGTTTGAGCTTGAAAAAAATGTGTTTTACCTGCAGTGCAGTAATAGGTGCCAGATTAGGATAAATTACATATCATATTTGTAGTAAAAACCGGCTGCCACAGTTTCAGAGCCAATTATATCAGATCCTTTTTACTCCCATAAAAAGCAGTGATCTCTACACCAGTGTGCCACTGGCTGTTTATCACCGGAGGAGCTTGTGATGTTCCTGTATCAGAGGCACTGAGCGCACAGTGAAAATATATGCCACCTAAAATATCCTGCCGAGGTCAGACTGTGTTGGATTTTAAGTTGAAACCACATCTCTGGAAGTATTAACATCACTGTCACCATGATTTTCTTGTGTTGTGATAATGGTGTTATTGAGCATGGTTTGAAGTGTGAGTGGGAAGAATGGAATAGCTTGCAGCCGTTTCTGAAGATCAGCAAAAAAAAGGAGAAACAAAACATTTAATTAGTCTTTTTGCTAAGGCTCCTTTTGCAGACACTTATTTAAAAAGAAACTTCCAGAACACAAAACAGTGGCCTTCCTCCTTTAGCACAGACAGTTTGCTGTCCTCCAAAAATGTTTATACCCTATCACCTGTTATCTGTAGCCAATCAGGGAGGAGCTCTGGAATTTCAGCCATTTTAATCCAGGTGGTATCAATCTCTCATTTCAAGCTAATTAGCACCCATTTGCGCAAAATAAGTGAATCAAATGTGCCCTCTAAAAAGTCACAAAAAAAAATTCAATTATTGTCGGTTTATAAACAACTGCGCATACCTATTTTTTTTCGGTATACACCAACATTTTCATACAATTCCAATTACCCACACATACATCCTAAAGGGGAAGAAAACTCTTTGTTGAAGTCCAAAGCAGTTCCCGGAATTAAAGTCCCACAGCGTTAACATGTGTGGGCCGAAATACATGAACCAAGTGAAAATTACATTTGTGAGCTGAGATAATAAGATCCATGACAGATGGGAATCCAGAGTTCAAGTGTGAGACACACTGAGATAATAATTTATATATTTATTTATCTTTCAGCCATAATATATTATAATGCACATTTATTTATGTATTGTTTAAAAATCATTGCTTGTGTGATGTGGATTGACTCACATGCTGGTGGAAGAAAAACACACTTGTCACTTTTATTACCGCCACTTTGTCACTAATATTTTAAGATGCAGTATTGCTTTGTCTTGTCATGTGTCGTTATGCATTGTGTGTGTTGTCTTAAATGCCAGTTTCAAAGACACATTTCCTTTTTGTGCTAATCTATTGGACAATAAAGTATTCTGTATCTACAATAAAACAACACATTATTATGAATGTATATAATAGTGAAACAGGAAAACATATCCAAGATGGAGAACCACAGCTCAGTACTCATAACACGGTCATAGACTGTCCGTCTACTGAGCTGGAATTTATTCATCTGTCTACCTCAAATCTTTCTTGCTCCTCAATTTCCCTGCATCTTGCTGGAAGGACTCCAGGATCCAAAATAGTCTCATTTATAAAAGTTCTCCTTTAAATGCAACTGTTGGTATTGCTGCTGGAATTTAACCTGCAAATATACTTTTGCCTCCAAGGGAATGTTAATGTCTGGGTTTTAGGAGCAACTGAAAATAAGTTTTATATAACTTTAAACCTGATTGGTCGACATGAATTTGAACTTTTTACATTGGGAAAATAAAGCAATACACGTCTTATATAATCCTTTATTCAGTATATGTGATAATAAAAACACAAACTGTGAGAATGAGGAATCTCAATTTGAGCTCCTTATCTCATTGCTCATCATTCTAATGTATTTTTTAAATAAAAAATAAGAATGCAACCGAATGTAAATAATGTCGATGATGTTTAACCCTATGAAGTATATCTCAAGGGGGGTTGTTGCTTGCTTAAATCAATTTAACATTGGAAAAAAATTGTTGGAGAATTCATATTTTCTTGTACTTTCTTTGGATCTGTCATATAGTATGATGGCGATTAACTCAAAGTCAAAGTCAAACCGCATGACAAAGCCTTGGCATCAAAAACTTAAAGAATTTACATAGTTATAATTATTTATCTTCTAGTAAGACTTATCATGTTTATACATTTTAAAATATATTGGATATTCACTTTGTCTTGAGTGTTTATTTAGTAAAATGTGATGATCATATTTTATTTGTTCTTCTTTCTTTAAAAAAAAATCAATAACAAGGTTTTGACTTCCATATGTGTTAGCTTAGGTTGTACATATTTTAGATATATTGGGCATTTAAAAAAATAAAAACATCATTATGAACAACCGTTATAGACACTGGCGGACCATATTGCAGCGTTCTTAGTGGTACACCTGATGAGTCATGGATGCATAACATTTAACAGCTAGTCTTTAAAACCAATGATGTTATTGTATCAAAGGTCAGTTACAGTAAATATGTCAAAGGTCCGATTTTTAAAGTGGACAAATCTTGGTCAGTTGAATGGCCCAGAAAGGACCATGAAGCTTGCTTTCTTGTGTTAGGGTTAGGATTGTGTTATTTTTGTGTAATTTCACTCACCTGTTTTCACTTGTACAGTAAGTCTGTCTGTATTGGAAACAATTGTGGCAGATAATAGCTTCTGCAGTTCCTTTCCATCTAAACTGTATTTTCCTTTGACTCCCATTCCTCTTTTTTCTCTATACTCTGTTCTCCATTTCTCCTATGTACTTCTCACTTCTCTATTGGGAGCTCCTTCCCACAATGTCTAGTAGCACATCACTTGCAAACCCCCAACTCTTCAAAAATGTGCTCATTCTATAAGTTTTCTTCTGACCCTTTGAGCTCATATTAGCATAGTTAGTCCCCACAGTTTAAGACAATGAAAGTGTCGGTAGAAAGACATCACCATCTAAACCCTAAACCAATCAAATGTTTAATCCTGTGCCATTCCCAATTAAGTTTAACCACTGATCCTTCCTCAGCTTCCCCGGAGCTGATCCCTCCCTTCGAAAATCTCTCTTGACACCAAAGAATATTACATTTGTGTTTCCCCAGCCACCATTGTATTTCATTATGCCAAAAAAAAATGATAATCAAGGAAAATATATTGTCTGTTATTAATTAACCGTTACATTTTTATATTAACAGTTGAACATAAGATGGTTTTGTAAATGTGAAATAAAAGTCTGTCGCACAGATCCTATATTAAGAATGACAGATATGTTTTAATTATTTTGCATTCCAACACTTTGCTCCTCACTGTGGCTTGAAAACAGTTGCACAAATTAAACTTTTTTGACTATTTTTATGCGATTGTGTTGTGCCTCCCTTAACCGTATTAACAGAGGAGAGTTGAACACTTCGTACCGCATACACTCATATTCTCACACTCCTCTGTCAGAACAAAAGATGTCACGGCATTCCCCAAAATTGCCTAACGGATGCAGGCAGCGGGGAACACTTTTGTTCACACAAGTACCCATCTTTCACAATAACCACCTTTTTTCTCGAGAAGAGTTGCACAGTGAGAGGAAGATTACTTTTTGGATTCTGATTTGTTTTCGACATTGTGTGTAAGGAGTATTTATACGCTCTCATCGTGAGGCGTTTAGTTGGAAACGGGTCAGTGATGGTGGGAGGTTCACGTTCACCAGTGGGACAGGATCATTGCTGAGTGATGCCCTGCAGCTGACAGCAGTGAACCCACCAGAATCAGTTTCATACACTGACTTGAAATGTGTTCTACAGTGAGAGGTGTTCCTGTAATGGAGTGGAAAAAGAGACATCCATAGCTCATTGCGGGACAGAGGGGCTGACGGAGAGGTTTTTGTCGAAGGCTGATGCATTCAACCCCGCACCCCCCACATCATGTCATATGGAATGGCGTGAACAGTCAGATTTGTCATTAGATGTGGCAGCAATATTCACACATGGTGTCTCCAGCTGCAGTAATACTTGGTTTGACTGTGACAACATTATGGTATTTCAAGGCCAGTGCGCCCATTGAAAATGAAATACACGGAAAAAGGAAAAAGTCCAGAATAGGCGGCGACACAGACAGTGAAGAATGTGAATTCAGTCTTGCTTATCAAGACCATTAAGGTCTATATGATTGTTTTTTAATGCATTCACTTCGACCTTTTTCTCTCTCCATTTACAGTATGCGAACAAAGGGGCTTCTGGTCTTTATCCTTCCATCGCCCCCCACCCCTCCCCTGTCTGATCACTTCATCCTCCACCCAAACCCATGCTGACTCCTCTGCACTCTTTCCCCCTCCCCGCCTCCCGCTTATGTTCCTCCCTCCCCCTCTCTAGCGTGTCCCCTAGTTTTCTGGTAGCTGTGTCTCTTTGATAATCCAAGACTCTTTGAAGACTCCAATTCCACGCTGCTTGCCTTGGAGCTATTGCACCTACAAAAACAATGTGCATGTGTGTTTGTGTGTGTGTGCCTGTAGAGAAAGAAGGAGAGCAAAGAGAGAGAAAGCAGTGGATAGGATGAGAATGGAAGACATAATGGTGGAGTGGAAAATAAAAACAGTTCCATATGCATTTCCTTTGCAACTGCTCCAGTCTTTATGGTTTCATGCGTGCTGCATACATTGAGAGGTGCACTTCTTCATTGTCATATTTGTTGGTGCAGCTCATTTTTTCTCTGCCTTCAGAGGCAGCAGCTCATTGATTCCTGCATACACGCCCAAAATGCCAGAGCCAGGATGTACTCACAAAGATTGTTTCTAAATGGAAAACCAAACTAGGGGAATTTGTGCAAGTTATCAGAGTTTAGATGCACATTTTGTAACTAATTATATGGTTAAAATAACAGAAAATTAGTATAATATCCAATTTCACTCCACAATAGTCAGGCAGTCAATCTGAACACTAGTTGTTACTGTTAAATCTCAGCAATAATTGTTTTCTCTTTTTCTGTCAGACACTGCAGAGAGGCAATTAGAGACAATTAGTTGTCTCTCCTTAAAATGCCAGAGTGATCAAAATGAGTCATTACTAAAACATTTTTCTCCCACTTGGCTTTGTATTGCTGTCTCCTCCTCTTACCTTTCAGCGAGTGTGGCTGCTCCCTGCGACTCCATCTCTATCCCTCCATTGTTTTAGTCTCAATCTTTAGTCCGTCTTCTTCCATCTTTGTCTCCGGCCCTACCTTTTTGTCTCTGTCAGACTGCCTCGCTTTGGCAGAGGAGCTTGCCATTGGGATTTAGACGAAATTGAATTGAATTATGAAGGAATTTCTCTGCAGTACGATTGGCATCATTTCCTCCACACAACAGAACATCATTCTCATATCTCTCAATGTGGGGGAATGAAAATAGGCCGTGCACCATTCTTTCTCTCATCCTTTTAAATTGAATTTTTCATATCACAGGGGCACCGAGACATCAGCCGTTTCCTTTAACATGGGCAGAAAACCCATTCCGTAATATCTGAGAGACACATGGCTGTGAATCAATGGGAAAAGTTTGGCTTCCAGCACACACATGATATACTTCAGCTCAGGATTGATAAACAGGGCCACATAGGTTTCCAGCAGCTTGAAAAGTTGAGTGTATTCCAGTTGAGTATACTATCACTGTTTGGCTTAACAACCCGGTTGAAAGCACTCCATTGCGCACCCAATGAAATGATCCATACCCTCACAGATTCCATTCTCTCTACCTTCCTCTGTGTGAAACATATACATTATTTATCTTCTGGAGCTGCCTAGTTTACCAGTTTAATTGCATTCCTGTCTTTTTCCCAGTCATTTTTTTCCAGCAAATTACATCTAAGTTGCTTACAACCCCCATTCATGTGTTTTCTCCAAAGGTATGAAACGTGCAACTGTTGTAATTTGCATGTTTCAAAGGTCACAGTGACACATCCTTAGCAATACCTCTGTGTAATAAAAAATGCAACAAAAACATTTGGCAACAAACTAGCTGTGACAAATACACAGTTACCCATTGGACTTGAACACAAACATATTTTATTTAAATACAGTGTTGCTATGTTGTTTTCTTTCAGCTTTTGGGAAAATATGATTTTTCTCTTTAAAGGATTGAATAAAGCAAATCTAGATTGCTGAAAGTATTTATAATTTTAATTGCTCTACACACATTTAGCATATTGTTTTATTTATCCCTGGAATATAATAGATAACTGTATTGATTAAACATTTAGGTTTTTTGTGAATAATTCAAAATAAATATTGCGATATTTGATTGGATTTGGATATTTCACATGCAGTAAAATATACTGTATGGAGATGTAATCAAAGACCTATGGGGTATCAATCACTTAATTTAACATAATCCCAGAGATTAGATGCTTTCTAAAGCTTTTAAGGGAACATACAGTATCATAAAAAAAAACATATTATTTCAGTATCTGGAGTGCCCATCAACCAACCAACTGTGAGAACTACTCACAGCAGGCTTAGCTTTTTTGGGAGTGGCTTTTAAACCCTAACATGTCAGAGGGTGACATGTAAGAGTTAGGGTTAAACCTGACTGGTTTTCGGACCCCCCCAATAAAGCAAAACTGCACGTTTCAGAGTGGCCTTTTATTGTGGCCAGCCTAAGGCACACCTGTGCAATAATCATGCTGTCTAATCAGCATCTTGATATGCCACACCTGTGAGGTGGGATGGATTATCTCGGCAAAGGAGAAGTGCTCACTATCATAGATTTTTTCAGATTTGTGAACAATATTTGAGAGAAATGGTTATTTTGTGTATTTAGAAAATGTTTTAGATCTTTGAGTTCATCTCCGGAAAAATGGGAGCAAAAACAAAAGTGTTGCATTTATATTTTTGTTCAGTGTATTTCAGAAATAATCCTTGACGTGGTTTAAACAGGATGGCATTTTATCACAACGAATTTAACTTTATCTCCGGTAGAATTCTGATCAGGTATTAGCTTGGCCTCCTCTTCTTTCTTTTTTTTCAAGCTAAGGACCCAAGATCCACGTTTCTCTAACAGGGCTGCAAAAGAGGGGTTTGAGCAGTATGAGGCATGGCTACGATGTTTGAACTGTTTGGTATTTTGAAAAAAAAACTTCACAGACATGTTTTGTATAGGTATGGCCCTACAATATATTTTTCAAATATAGCACGATAGGTCCACTTCAACATTTCTGTAAATGTGCCAGAGTTAGCCAAGAGGCTATTTTTCACCCGTAGTTCCTGGACAGATTTTGTAAGTCAACCTAAAACAACACATGAAAAAATAATGCAATCATGTTCTTCTGTTAACACAAAATACAAATATGAACCTGAAAATAAACATAATATGTCCCCTTTAAATATCAGGTTAGATGTTACATGAGGTACAGTACTGTAGTATTCAAATTAAGGTACCTTTGTCAAAGAACCACTAGAGTACTATTCTACAATAAATCCTTGTTTGAGTTGTTTCTATAAAATATGCTGGAAGATTATTATTATTATTATTATTATTATATATGTTACATCCTGCTTCCAGTGCACTTTATGGATTGTAGTCCTACCAAATGTAACAATCATTAAGCCGCCACTTGCAGCATGCAGAACCAGTTCTACAAGGTAGTTAGAGTACCTACAGTGCTAACGCTTGATCCCCAAATGTTCACATACAGATCAGTCAAACGTAAACTTGGACGCAGGAGAGTCATTCACTAAAGCGAACTCACCTGCGACTCTTTTGGAAATCTGCACGAAAAAAGTGGCGATGGAAAAGCTTGCCCATCTGCATGAGCACCAGCATCCTGTTCACTGGCAGTCAGCGAGGCTTGGCCGGATGACAGGGGACCTGACATGGGAGTGGTGTCAGGTAGCTCCCGGGTATTCACAGTGGACTTGGTGCTATGGGAGAGAACAACAACAGAGGGATCTGCTGTCCTATCAGGGATCAGTGGTGCAAATCAGCAATGGCATTATTGATGCTCCAAAGTCACCAAAATGCTATCCTGGTGCCTTAGCCACAGCCATTGGCCTCAGGAAGCCCTTTCTATTCCTTCATTCAAGGCTGCAGGCAAATCCAATCTTTAGGACAGACTTTCCTGACTGTTATTTGCGAGTGATTAGATATAACCGTTAACAATAACCCATCTGTGTCAGTTGCTGTGGAAACGACATAGGCAAGGGGTACATTTGCAAACTGGTGATGCGTTTTTTTTTCGCAACACAGGCACATAACAGCAAGCTGGAGGCTGGGTGAATAATGGAGACGTATCCCCTCACTCTTCACACCATAGCAATATCTAGGCTCGGTGCAGAAGTCTTCCATCATACCAGACAATATTAGCGACAGAGGTGCTTGATATAAGTTTTTTCGCAGAAGTAGCAAACCAGCTAACCGGCCTACTAGCTCTCCGAAAGGGACGTCACTGTTGTGTGTCAAATTGCAGATGGTAAAGGGAATTTAAACCATCAATAAATGCTGTTTGAATCAGATTAAATACATTAAATAATTAAGTTTGATGAATCAGATATCAGCTTCCAGTCTCGATTATTACTTTAGTAAGTTATTTAGCCATAAGTTCATGATTAAACTCAAAAATATCTTCCCTTAGAAAATGTGACTTGCTTAAGCTAAGCTTTATGTCACCTTCTGTTTTGGTATTCAACTGCTTTAATATATAATAAGAAGTTGTCTTTGAATTTGTAAAATCCACCAATAACTGACGTGTGGTCCTTAAAATTAACCTTACTAAATGTATTTGCAAATTGAAGGATGAAAGGGAAAGAAGGCGTAGTGCTTATGAAGTCAAATGTCTTTTCTTGTAAAGGTTTTTACATATTTCTTCAATAGTTATGGTAATTAACATTGAGGACCCTCAGCTTACATAACTGATAGAAATACAAGCACATCAAACGGCTTTTAATGTACCTTTTTCTCCTTGATGTGACAAGGCTTTTTAATATGACATTTAAACATGTTTGCAGGGCAATAGTTATGCCATTACTTGCAGCATTGTAAACATACAGTCAAGTTCTAGAGCAAAAATGTTAATGATAAGTAATAAAAATGATTAATTTTGTTGGCACCTTAAAAAAAAAAAACGGAAACAAAAACAACAAACAAAGCTGAAAAATTGAAACAATTGCAAGTATGGAATTTCAAATGGAAATACCTCAAAGTAATAAATAAAGCACGTATATATTTAACTTTTTATAAATTAATTAATAAAAAACATAAATAACAATTACAAATATTTTTCAATCTGTTGTATCAGATGCTGGTGTTGAAATTGCTCATGAACTTGATGCATATGGTAAACATCGTCATAAAAAGCTTATTAGCAGGTGATGATCCTATTATTTTTCCTAAATACTTCAGCTGAGGTTTCAATATGTTGGAAAATGAAGGCTCATGTTACCATTCAGTATAGAGTAGATGTACGGTGTAGTACACTCTTTGTCTTAGCATTATGTTTAAGACATTAAAGCCATGTAGTTTCAGCTCGAGGGTAATGAGGTAGTTTGAGTGAACATAAATATAAGACCTATGTCACTGAATAACTTGAAAGAAAAATCGGTGGACAAACAGCAGTTGCCATTTATACATTTTTAGCTGCGCCAAGCAATGCTATAGCAACCAGCAACGTTTTCATCACTCTTTCGACTCCAGCTTTGTAAAAATTGGCATGTACAGTTGGCCAAGTGTTTGTTTGCACATGTTCTACTTTTATGTAGTGGAGGGCAGCTGAAAAAGGCAGAATTCCGTTTTGTACGTAATTAAACACTGTACTTGATCACTTTTCATTTTACACTTGACCACCCTTGATACATCATGCAAAGTGTAATGCATTGCAGAAATAACTACATTTGTGTGTAACTAGCAGATTCCCTTTCTGGTTTCTTGGCATAAGAGTGTATCGGTGGAACTTTTCGGCTGTGTCCGTGTGTAGCTTGGAGTTATTCCGAGGCAGTAGGTTGTATATAATATGTCTTGCAGTCTGACAGGAAAAAAAAGTGTGTCGAAAGGGCTACAGGAGCTCCAGGAAGGGATTGGATGAGTGCTGTTAATTGCTACTTTAAAATGTGCCTTGGTTCCCTTGTAAAGTCTGAATCCTGCACCATCATTTCATCTGCATTGGGATTGTAATATTAGGCATATAAATGAGGCCATTTTAGCCCAATCTAGGGGGTTGTGAATACAGATGTCATCGTAAATGTCCCCTCTTTTTCATTCTCAGCCTCACAGCTTCTTACTCCTACCACAATGCCCAAACAATCCCCTTCTCCCGCCCCCAGTCTCCCAGAATCTAATCCTTCTGCTTGTCCCCTCCAGCCAAAGCGCCGTCCGTGTCTGCCTGACCAACTCCCCTCTCCTGCCCAGCCCCCTCTTCCATCCTTCCGTCTTGCCGCATCCCAGCAGCCCCCCAAGGCCTGGCAAAGGATTTGTGCTCTGACTAAAAGGAGGAATCTATTTCCCATCTCTGCAGCCTTAGCTAGTTATCATAGGGAACATGCTGACTCTCTGGAGTGATGGCTCGAGGAGAAGTTTAAGCAAGAATCCATATTTAAACAACTGAATGCCCCCCTAACATTTAAACAGTCATGGGGCCTCAGCGACCTCCAATCATATTTCAAGCATCATTGATGTATATCATGTCTGGTCCAGCCTCACGAATCAATAGCAATTTTATTGAAGTACTGCAGAAACAATGGTTTCTTGTTCTTTTATTGAGACTTCCTAAATATGGTCTGTTTTCACACTGGTGATGTATATTAGATCAAATAATGTACTTTTCTTTCTTTATGGGTTATGAAAAAACTGCATGTTGGATGCACCAATCAACAAGCATTTTGAAAAAGGCCCTATTATGCTTCATGGGGTTTTCCCTTTCCTGTAGTGTGTTATATAGGTTTTTGTGCATGTAAATGGTCTGCAAAGGCTAAAATCCAAACGTTCCTTCGAGATGGAGTTTCTTTTTTTATTACCATTTGTGCATCAAGAATACAAATCACTATACCATAACAAAGTCTTTATGATTTTAGAATATTAGATTAGATCAGATAGTCTTTAATGATCCAAAATTGGAAGAAAACACATCACTGGAGCATGTTGGTAAAGTATTGCACATGAGTTAAAAAAATATTACAATATAATAGACCAATTGGAACTATAATATAACATATAAACATAGGATACATTATAAAAGTGTGCAACATTTTGTTATAAAAAATAGTAGATGTTCATTCAATAACAGGAAAGACCAATTTCTTACTGCTTACCGTGATATATTGACATAACAATGTAGCAGCACTGCTGGAGGGCGAATGAAATGGTTCACCCCACAATTCAAATAATCACTATTTAGTAGGGATGCACGATATTGGTTTTTTGAAACCGATACCGATAACTTCCTGCTTCTCAAGACCGATACCGATACCGATAACCGATAATAATATAATATATATATATATATAAAATGTACCTGTAGTTTTTTNTTCAGCAGCGGCGCAGCGCCGCTGCTGAAAACATATAGGGGAAACACTGTATATATATATAAATAAAATGTACCTGTAGTTTTTTCCTCGTTTTAGCCCTGGGGTCGTCTCTGGCAAACTTCTTGCCTTTTTCAAAAGCCTCGTCGATAGGTAAAAGCCCCGGTGCCTTTGCAGCTGGCTTTGGATTTGCCGCTAGTTTAGCAGCGCAGGCGTCTTCGTACGCTTTTAACACACCATCGTAGCGATGGCGATGTTTCAGGTGACTAATCAGGTTGGAAGTATTATAGCTCGTTGCCTTTTTCCCTCCTAGTGGAACTTCTGCATTGCATTTGTTAATACAAATAGCAAGCAAACTATCTAACTCTGAAACTTTGAAATAGTCCCATACTACCGACGACATGTTTGTTTACTGTCCTGGCTTCACGGCCGCACACCATTTACGTCACAGCCAGGCATGAGTTAGGGAGCGCTGGATTTGTGAAAAACTCCCCTCTTCCTAAACCACGAATACCACAGTACTGGCAAAACGGGAGGAGCTGAGTAAAAAAAAAGCGCCCCTCATCCCAATCCACCCACACCGCAGTATTTTTTTTCTTTTTTTTTACCCAAAAAATATATTATATATTATCGGGGCTATTAATACTTTTATCGGGTTTATCGGGATGACGTCATAATTCCTAATATCGGACTGATAATTATCGGGCCGATAATTATCGTGCACCACTAATATATACACACAGAATATATATTTTGAGATAGATATACACTAGTATTAGACGCAGTCAAACGTTTGGACACATCTTCTGATTTGAAGTTTTTTATTTATTTAAATTGGTTCTGCTTTGTAGATTTATACTGAAGACATCAAAACTATAAAATAACACATTAACTAGAATTATCTAGTAAACAAAGAAGTGTTAACAAATCCAAAATATGATTTATATTTTGCTGCTACTGCAGAATGCTGTGGTAGCCATGCTGGTTAAGGGTGCCTTGAATTCTGAATAAATCACCAACAGTGACCCCAGCAAAGTAGTGAATATTTGCAGCAATTGGACCATGAAGGCCTGATTCACACAGTCTCCTCTGAACAGTGCATGTTAAAGGTCCCATGTCATGCTTTTCCGGTTATTACCCGTCCCCTTGTGTGTTATATAGCTTTTTCTGCAAACGGTCTGCAGAGTCACAAACCCTCAAAGTACACCCTGTAGCGAGTAAAACTCTAACACAGAAAATATGTGTTTATTGTTGCGACCCGCCCTCTACTCCGTGGTAGTGAATCGTGGAGAGACCGCANGAAATCAATACCTTCCCTATTTCTTCCTGGTCTCCTTCTTGTATTAGTGTTGTACTCAGTGTGTGTGAAAACAACCTTATCTTACACGTTTAAAGGCCCAGCGTTATATTTACTTTTTCCTTTTTTCACAGGTTTTCCTGGATTTGGTAACTTTTGGCGTGACCGAGTGCTCTCGAAGATGGGGCAGATACTCGGTCTGGTTAGGTGGTTAGTTGTCGGGAGAAGAGTGTCCGCTTAAGTGTATTCGAACTTCTTGTAATAAATTTTACTGCTTTGGACGTACTCTTGCTTTGCCTTCACTCCCTGGGTTTGTTTGCTATTCTTCCGTGTGTGTAGCCTGGTCGATAAGGGGTTGAGGTCCGACTGCAGTTCTCAATACAAACGCTACACCTTGATTTCTTTGGTTTCTGGGTTGCGTGTGGCGTTAACAACCACCATATAGTTGCGTCAGACAAAAGAAGAGAGCCACATGTGCGTCAGTTAAAAAGGTTTAATGAGATGATGGAATCAAAGCTGAACTGTATAACATAAAAAGGCACACATGCTGCAAACCCAACCCCAGAAGGGGGTCTGGGGGGATTCTTCCCCAGGAGATTTTTAGAAATACTAACATATAAACTACGCATTCTGGTACACTCTGAGAAGAAAATAAATAAATCTATTACTACCTGACATATTAATAATATTTTATGTCATTGTTTCTTTTTCACTTTGTTCTGAAGCTGAACTTGTCTGTGTGAATTACTTTAAATTGAGTTGAATTGGCCTTCAAAATAAAAGTTTGACTTAAAAATTCAACTTTTTTTTTTTCTTCACTCACACAGTGACACACTGCGACCCACTCGAAACGAGTTGAGAACCACTGCACTATAGAGTGGCCTTAAACATCAGGGGGAGCTGCTTTGTCCTTAAACTCCCTCAGGAAATACTTGTACTTGTGCTAGGAACTAGTTAGACTGATGATGAAGTAATATGTTACATTTGAATACTTTCTGACCTTGCTGTAATGTACTTTTAATGTTTCTTTACTGTTTTTTCTAACCCTTTTTTGTAGAATCCCGATCCGTGCAACATTTTCCACACACAGAATGGAGAACAGAAACAGACAGAGTCTAAGAGCGTCTCATCTGCCATGGCAGGGTCACTGCTGGGTGAGTGTGGGGACGAGCTCTGAGAAACAGCATCTGTGGCGAAAGTTGAAACACTCAGAGGCCGGATACACCTGCTGCTATACAGAATAATTACAAAACTATGAAGAAAAGTGTAGTACAAGCAAGGGAGTCTGCACTTCTCAGTGTTTGTTGTGTGTACGGACTCTTCAATATCTAATTCAAAAGTCACTTACTGAATGCCTGGCATGACATATTTTATATTACCTTCTCAGGACGACCATCTTTGTTTATCTTCTGGGCAACTCAACTCATTTGGTTGCTTTATACACCCCAAAGGAGATTATAGTGATGCTAACTGCTTAGTGCCACAACTCTCTGAACTACAGGATGTTTTGTATTGTGTGTGAACAGTGTTTGAGCTGAGGCGTCAGGCCGTACAGCTGGGGGTCCCGGTGCTGGTGCTGTCAGTGAAAATGGTGCTGGAGAGACTGATGGAGATCACTGGAGCTGAGGAAGTGAAGCAGGAGGGGGGCAAGAGGAGAGAGCTGCTCACTGCATCTCAGAGAGTGAGTATCTGACAGAACAGCGGAATATGTATCTGTGGCTTAACTCAAGGTAAGGATTGCATTAGTACCTTCATATAAACATTAAAACAAAATTGAATTCTCAAATCTTTAAGGTTGTCCATCTGAACTTTCACTTGCCATTCCATCAACATGTTGTTGGTAGAGTAAGTTGGTGCAGGTGTACTGTAGGTTGCTTGTAATTACCAGAGTGTAGGAATACTCTGTTACAAGTAAAAGTACAGCATTCAAAATGTTGCTCAAGTAAAAGTAGAAAAGTATTCTCATCAAAATATAGTGAAAGTAGCAACAGTAAAAGTAGTCATTGTGCAGATTGGACCATTTCAGAATAATATACGGTATATGATATTTTTTATAATGATTGATCATGAAAGTGTTCTCAAAGCTGGTAAAGGTTCAGCTAGTTTGAATGACTTTGTATACTGCAGGGTAGCTGGTGGATTTGCTCCAGGTGGAACTAAAGTCTGATTTAACACTTGATTATATTTCACATCATTCATCCACATCTGGTAAGTAACTAAAGGTATTAAATACATGTAGTGGAGTAAAGGTACACCATTTACCTCTGAACTGTAGTGGGGTAGAAGTACAAAGTAGCATAACATGTAAAGACTCAAGTTAAGTAGAAGTACCTCAAAATTGTACTTCAGTACAGTACTTGAGTAATTATACTTAGTTACTTAACACCATTGCATTGTTTTGGGTACTGATAAGTTTGATGACGTGTGACTTGAGGCAAACTTTTGCACCAAAGTCTATAAAAATCAATTTATTTTTAGCATCTTCAGTCTAATATCTATTTTAGCTTTATTGATCCCACATTAGCCGTTACTTTATTGGGTCAAATTGTATATCTATTTAATAGGCAGTTTCCCAATAAATGTGCATATGGTAGATGTCATGCCATATTTCTTAACTCAGTTGCAGATGGATTTGTATTTCAAAGTTCTGCTACACCTTTAGTATAGTGACTATGGTGTGATGTGTGTGTGCCTGTGTTGTTGTTAACTGTGTGTCATTGTGGTTGTATGCTGCACAGTGACTCTGTGTTTTCTGGTAATCTCTCCTGCTGTCTCATCACTTCTGCATATTTAAAGTGGTTCTTGCTCCACATCTGACTGCAGGTTGTCACCTCTGTGGTTCAACATGTTTCAGCTTCAGTGGCAGCCACAGAAGACTCCACCCTGTCTCTTCTTACTGCAGGGTTCTTGTTCAGAGTACAGGAAGCATGTCAAATATGACATATAATATGATAATATAATATTAGTCCCATCTGTGTCATGTGTAGGAGCAGCTGTGTGTCCTGCTGGGGTCCAGCAGAGAGCTGCTGTCACAGGGAGCCCTCTTCCCCAAGCTGCTGTGGCAGGAGTACAGAAGAGACCAGGTGTGTGTGTGTGTGCGTGTCCATGTTACAGTTCATACATGAGATCCAAAAAAGTTGTTACTTCTGATGAGGATTGTTCAGTTTGTATTCCACTAGAGCTAGTTGCCAGCATACAGAACCGGGAAATGTTGAAGGTTAATTATAGATACGTATAGTTTCCCCAGCACATTCCAAATCAACCCAAAATTAATCACAATGAGTCCATTGGGAGTCCAAATATGGAAATGTTTTGGTTGAAACTGCCATTTTTTTATCCTGAAAATGTCAGAAATTGATTCAATAACCTATGTAACGCAGATTTAGCTAATTATTCAATTTGCCCAACATATGCAAATCAGCATCCGGCACTTTCTATGTGACCTGTACTATACATTTCTAACATAATACGTTGGGTTACTCAACATTTCTGGGGTCACAATAGGACTCAATGAGCTGGCAAAGAAAAAGGTTCCTTAAAAAGGTCTTTGTTGAGAGTTCTGTACAACTGAGTAGTAGCAAAAACGTAGACGTGAAGTTAGAAATATAAAATAAAAAAAGATCAGAAGTCTCCCTTTATTTTATCCCTTTATATTTGCTAAACTGCCATAATAGGAACACCCAGCGTGTCTTTCTTATATAATGGATGAAGTGAATGAAATATTTATTGTGGTGTTTTTACAGAGGCTGCCCCAGCTGGAGGTGGTGTACCATCTTGACTTTTACAACATCGTCACTCTGAAGCACATCATAGAGAGGTATGAAATATCATTTTTCTTGTTATGTGAATCTTCTGGTTATTTCACAAATGGAATTTCAAACATCTTGATTTAATAGATGTGGCTTCAAATTATTAAAAAGGCCCTATTTTTCTTTTGAGGGTTTTCCCTTCCCTGTAGTGAGTTCTATAGGTTTTTGTGCATGTAAATGGTCTGCAAAGGCTAAAATCCCTGTGTTCCCTCCAGAAGGGGTTTCTCTCCCACACCCGCCCCCCCTGCCTGATAAGTCTCCATTGGACTCCTTTATTTTCTTCCATAAAGTAATGACATCCTTATCACTCATGCTTCAATTGGCCAGCACTCAAATTGTACATGTTAGAGATGTCCTGCTAAGGGGTGGCACATCTCTAAGTGGTTGACCAATCACAACAGAGCCGGCCAGCTAACCAATCAGAGCAGATTGGACACTGGTTTCATACAGAGGGTGAAAAGAGGTGCACAGGTATTATGAGAAAAATAAAGAGCTTTTTGAACATTAAAGCATAAAGACATCAGAACAAAAATATGAACCTCGAAATGAACATAATTGTCTAAATACTACAACTAAACTCACAGCAGAATAAACTTGGCTATCAGTGGTGTAACACCGCCCCCCTGTGGGTGTAGTAGGAGCCATCTTTAAACTGTAAATTGAGGTCAGGGAGTAGAAGGCCTCAAATATAAGCTCTACACTACAAAGAGTTTGACAGGGTGAATGTTAACCAACTCAGTTCTGCCTCTTCCATCAGTGATGAAGGAGTGAGGCTGTGGGTGGTGTCTCAGTTGAAGGCTCTGTGCGATTGGACCCCTCCACCAGGAGAAGAGGAAACCAGACATGTTCAACAGAAAGTGTTGTCAGGTAAGGACACAGTTTGGTTTCAGTCGTCTCATTTAGTTGCGCTTCTTGTAAGACATGGGCTCATTTATACATTACGACAACTTAAAGCAGTTTGTCATCCAGAGCGACACACAAACGGCTTCAGTTTTGGGAGAATTGATTCTGATCAGTTTGTCAGGGAACCATGAATTTAATCAACTTTTATCTTAAAATAGGGAAAAAGTGATTAAAACAGCATCGTGTAGGATTTAGTATCTGGCTATAAGCGTCCCTACAGTTTAAGAGAGCATTTCCCCCTAAACACTGCTATCAGAAATATGAGAGATCGGAATTTTACAAATGAGTTTGCTATGATTAAATTACAAAAACAGGCAAGTCCATAACCTTGCTAACACAGCCAACCAGCAACCAAGCCATAGAATCAGGTCATATATTATTATTATTTGTGTTATTTATTTAACCTTTATTTAACTAGGAGATGTCTCCTTAACGTTTAAATCAATTTGACAAGAGTCCTGTCCAAGATAAGACAGAAACAGATTAAAAACAATCACAGAGAATACTTTTATATACGATCCCAATCAGAAACATCATCATACAGAGCATTTACAGGCAAAGCTGCATCTCCTGGTCATTAAGAAGCACTTCAAATCCATTAGGAGAGACCAGCTCCCTGAGTTTCAGCTCATATTTCAGCTGGTTACAAGATGAGTTCCCGTATTTTCTGATAGGATATAAATGCGTAGACAAAGTATTAACCCTTTTAACCCAAACATTACAAAATCCTCCTTCCAGAACCACTGATGTGTGTTACTATTTTTTACTTTTTAGTCTTCCCCATGAGGTTGAGCGACAACCAGCAAAGGCTACAGGAAGTATCTGTTCCTAGCAAAGAACGAATTCAGCACATGACCAGCCTTATAACCACACATGTTAACACATTAGAACCTTCTTCATGTGAGTTAAACAAGTGCGATATAACTCACTAGTGAGGGTCCTGTTTGGATGATTCTATTACTTTTGCGGGTTTTGATTATTATCATTATTTGTTAACACCACAAACACGTGCAATGGGTCATTTCCGGCAATTATCAAATCCAAATGTATTATAGCCCCAAATCACAAGAAATGCCTCAAAGGGCTGTACAAAGCAAACAAAAGCAAAATACAAGCGTAACAATTATAAAAACATTATCCAACATTATACCTCAACATAAGTATTGCCACGTGATAAAAGCATGTGACTGAAGTGATGGTAATGGTGAACGGAAACTAGGTGATGGAAATTTGTTTACAAGGAAGACAGATGCGAAGAGATGGGTTTTGAGTTTGCTTTTAAAGGAGTCAACGGAAATAGCTTTGCGGATCTGAAATGGAAGACGATTCCAAAGGAGAGGTGCTCGGAATGAAAAGGATTTTTGAATTCTGGGGATGGAAAGGAGACTTGCATTATGTGATCGTGGGAGCCTGGTAGATATTCGCGGGGTAATTAATGATGACAGATACAGAGGTGCTAGTCCATGTAAGATTTGAAAGGTTAATAGTAAAATCTTGAAGTCAGATCTTATGTGAATCGCGAGCCAATGAAATGAGAACAGGGGTGATATGATCAAATCTTCTGGTTCTGGTTAATATTCTGGCAGCTGTGTTTTGAACCAGTTGTAGTTTGGCGGTTGTTGATTTTGGTAGCCCGGAGAAAAGTGAATTGTAGTAGTCTAACAGAGATGAAACAAAAGAATGGACCAAAGTTTCAGCATCGGCTAGGGAAAGCATCGGACGAATCTTTGAAATGTTCCGAAGGTGGAAAACATCTGATATTCGATCTGGATCGAATATCACTCCAATATTTTTGATGAACGGACTTTGGTGGATGGTTGAACCAGCTATGTTTATGCTGAGGTCGCAGAATTTGTCCCTGATATGTTGTAGACCAAGAATTAACATTTCAGTTTTTTCTATGTTTAATTGGAGGAAGTTTGATGACATCCATACAGTAGGTTGATTTATGTTATGCAATTTTCGAGTTGTGTCAGTTGTTGAGAGTTGTCCGGCTAAATAGAAATGTAGAGCTGAGTATCACATCCATTATCACATCGGTGTTGCGTAAGGTATTTAGTGCACCCGTTGTACCGGGCTTGCTCGGAAAGACAAAGAGGGTGAGCTAGGCTCAGATATTTTTTCTTGAACGTTTGGTCCTGTGCAAAGATGATTATTGATGTTTTTTCTTTATCAATCACCATGATCAACCACAACAGCACAGACTCTTCTTGCAGTGCGTCAAAGTGTTGAGCCAAGTTTTAGCCTCAGGTACTGTTGTCTCATCTGACTCTCTGTGAGAATGAAAGTGAACAAGGCAAGGCAATTCAAAGTGCTTTACAAAAAATGAAAGACATTAAGAAAATGGCATTTAAAATCAGTCATTAAAAAACAAAGATAATAAAAGAAACATTAAAAGAAAAAATACATGGATAAAAGTTACAGTGCAGTTTAAGATATGAATAGTTCAATTAAAAGCAGCGGCAAAAAGAAANCGGGGGATGGGTGGGCTGGGGGAAGAGTGTGATTGCACATGCACCGTAAGGAGTCATCTTTCTGTTTTGGACTGGTGGAAAGTAGAGCCATTAGTAAACTGATCTTCGGAAGAGGAAATGTAATGGTCTCCTAACTGTATTTACAAGCCATTCAATTTGATAAAGGGTGTGATGTTGAATGATTAATTTTGTTGCCGCTCGGCTCCTCTTCACAGTATCAAATTCAGTGTTTCATCAGTATTTTTATTTATTCTTTCATCAAATCTAACAGTGAAGGCAGATCTGATGATTTATTTTGATGCTGCTAAAATAGTTACTGTAACTGTGTTTCCAAAACTGTTTTGCTCTTTTTTGATAGCATTATTTAGATCTTCTTGGGATTCCCTTTTCACTGCGAAATATCGTCTAGCTTTCCATTTGGTTAGACATCAAAAGATGTGGAAATATTTAAATATTGAGATAGGAAGTCGCTCACTGGGGATAATGCAAAGTGAACCAATAATTGTCAGCATAATTAATTTGTCAGAGGAAGATTTGGAAAATAAACTTTTGTCTGACAAATAAAGTTAATAACAGAATAAATAATGTGTTTTTTTTATGAATTGCTTTTACCTTTGCATAGATTTATTGACATGTGACATGTTTACATTCTTTAATGTTTGAAAATATCTTTCTTTTTCTCATACTGCCTGTTCTGCAGCACCTCTTTTCACCCTCTGTCTGAAACCAGAGCCCAGTCTGCTCTGATTGGTTAGCTGGTCGGCTCTGTTGTGATTGCTCACCCGCTTATATATGTCCCGCCCCTTAGCCTACAACATGCAATGTGTTGGAGCCCTAGCCAATAGAAGCAAGAGTGGTACGTTGTGATGTCACTATCATTCTGCAGGTCTCCCTTGAAAAAGAGATCAATGATCTCAATGGGACCTACCTGGTTAAATAAAGGTTTGAAATGAAATGAAATGCGGAAGTAAACAAAAGAGTCTAATGGAGGAGTTTCAGTACACTCCCTCTTAAGGGCCTTTGGGATTTGAGCCTTTTCAGACCATCACATGCACAAAAACCAATTGAACAGACTACAGGAAAGGGAAAACCCCAACAGGCATAATTGGTCCCCTTTAAAGTTCTTCCTCTGTTCATATAAGTCCACCTTATATAGACTGCATAACAGTAACAGTGCAAAAGGGCTGCTTAATGTTTTAGGAGTGTTAAATATTTAATGCCATTTTCTGACTTTTGAAGAGTGAACTTTATAAGGCCAGCACAATTCAGACATCATTCGTGGATCATTCGTGGATTTTAGAGCTGCAACTTGTACTGTACTGTACCACCTACTGGGTGTCTACATGGAAGCCCTCAGAAAAAAAGGAAAAAGTGTTGTTGAAAAATACTTTCCCTTGTGTTGAAGAAGTTATTAATTATTGTCCCTTTTTTTCGTTTTTTCTTAGCATACCCATCGACGAGTGACCTTCTCCACCACCAACCCCGTGCAGGACCTGCAGGACGCCTCTCAGCACAGCTACTATGACAGCGGCTTGGAGGAATCGGAGACTCCCAGCAGCAAGTCGTCGTCTGGTCCCCGCATCGGACCCCTGACCCTGCCCGAGGATCACTATGAGAGAACCACTCCAGATGGCAGCATCGGAGAGACCGAGCACCCTGAAAACGGTACCTTGACAATCCCTTCCACTCAGTCGTGGGCCCCATGAATATGTATTAGCATGTAAATGACTGTAATAAGCTCTTTGTGTGTGTTGGTGATGGGGAGGCATTTGTGGAAGATTTGTTGTTGTTTTTCCAGTGGAAATGTTGTGACTTGCTGTGTTTGCCGATGACTGTGAAGATGTTATTGGTTTTTAAGCAGATCTGTATATAGAGAGGGGCTGGAGTTAGCAGTGTCTCCATCCTCCTCATCAGCAGGTCCTCTGTCAGACATCCTTAATGACCCTCTCTCACAAGTGTGCTAATTAAAAAGCCCAACTAATGGAGCATTTGCCCTCTAAATAAATCTGAACCATGGCATCTGTGCAGACAACACTGTATTTACTCGCAGCGTTTCCTTTCCGCAAGTTACAACGCAGTTTAGGTGTGCATAATTCCTAAGGACTGCAATCAATCCACAGGCTGAGCAGCGATGGTCTCAGCATAGGTCCATATAAAAAGAAAAAATAACCAAAGCTGTAACTGCTATTCTGTGAACTGTGCATCATAATAATAATTGTGCCGCATTAAGCTGCCAAACATAATCCATTACCTGTCTTGTAACATACTATGATAAGTGATTCACATGGTGCATTTTCACTCATTATAGTGTTTTGCATTGCACTGTTGCTAGCCGGTCTTACACGGTGGATGTTCGCCACTCACAATAACAAATCACCTTGCTTCTTATGTTTTTATATAACTACTTTGCTGTGTTAATGTATGGTTCTATATCAAGAGCATGCATGGTTATCGTTTCATGCTAATGTATAAGGATGTATTTGTACTGCCCCCATACAAAGTGAGACATGGTGGAGCTGTTGATCAGCATTGACATTCAGTTTGTCACAGTGTCAGAGAAAAATGCACAAATATACCTTTTGTCTACGGGACTGGCTCTGAGTGTGGAACATATATATATATATATCTACGTTTGTTTTTAATGAGGGAAAGAAACAGTTTCAACCTCAAGCGCTCTCAGTTGCAAAACAGCAGGATCAAAGGCTAAAAAGTGTCACCGTCACACCATAACAGCAGATGACAAACTTCTATTATTAGCATAGTAGCTTGCGTTGTGATGCATCGCCAGACAACTGTGTTGGCTCTCATTAGCTAGTGTATTCATCTGTATTGCAAATATTTATTGTTTATTTATTTATGTGAATTAGTGACACCATTATTCGAGGGTATAGGGAGGGGGTGGTGGATGTGCAGTGGAGGATGAATCCAGCCAATACTGCAGTTCCCTCAGGCCCTATAGAGGTCAGAGATTGCTTAACATTCCATTTAATAGATAGATGTAATCACCCTATATACAGTATACAGGCTTGGTGTTTACAGGGCAACAGTGGACCATTTCCATTTGCTCTTTGCACTTAGGAGATGTAATATATGCATTTTATTTAATTTTTTTGTCTTTTATTTTAGTTGTTGTAACTGATTATTGTGTTTCTCCCATCTGCGGAAAACAGCTTTTGTCAGACAGGGCGGTCTTTGTTGTCAGCAGCAGGAGAGCAAGATTGTGAGTGGAGATGGAGCAGTTAAAGAATGAAAAGATGGCACAAGATGGTGGAGATGTTAGATTGTGACAGGAAGCGGTGAGTTAGAGTCTCTGACGAGGAAGCAAAGCTCATAGGATGAGCACATAGGACAGGGAGATGCAAAGATGAACGGCTCACCGAGGATAGACCTAATTAAAATGTGATTCCCACTTCAGGGAGATAACTTAGAGCCGACATAAAATGAAGGATTAGACAGAAAAATCAAACAAGACTGAGGAGTTTCTCCCCAGCTTCCACCTGAATTGTGACGTGAAATCCCTTTTTTTTTTGCATTTGAGTGACAGAGTGACAGCTTGTACTGGTGCAGAGCTTTATTCATTGCAGGAGTGATGAGTGACAGGCAAAAAATGGGGAGGTGAGCATGATGTGTCACTCCATTTAAGTTGGATAAAACGCGATATATGAACTCCAGACTGTCAGACTTTGCATCACTGGGCCCCAGAAATATCGACATGGATGTGTTTTGTATAACAAGTTGAACTTTGACAGTGGAGAATCTACATTGTGAGAGAGTGTCAGTGGTCTACAGCAGAGAATGATGTGGTTCATGTTCTATTTTAGATTCACATTTGGAAAAGTGATGGTGTCAGGTCAGACCTTTACTGACATTAGCCTGCACTTGGTGGGTATTCCAGTGTGAAGCGATCTAAGGCCATGCAATATCTTTATTAAATGCTCGTCCCTGTCAGGATATATATTCCAAAGATAGGTCAATAGCAAATAATACATGATTGTTATGAGTTGGTTTGCATTAGTTGGTCAATGTTGTATTTAATCTTCTATCTATTACCACCTTTACTCCTTGAAATAAAATATTTGTGGGGTGCAGGTGGATAGTGATGACATAAAAAGCATAGTTAGGCTTAAATGCACTCAAACAGACTGTGAACCGATTGGCTAAATCACCTTCAGTGATGCATTGTGACATCATTAAACACGATAGTTAATCAGGTGGCAACTACCGTGATTGAAAACTGAAGCCGATGAGGAATTGCCTTATTGCATTCTCCCAAATAGGCAGCAGGGGAGAAGAATGTATATGTAGAAGTCTATGACAAATTGCGTAAACATTTTAGCTTATGTATTTCCTCCGCAGACATTGTTTTGGTCTTAATTGCTGAATTCCAGTCTTCTTCTATACATCACGATGTTCATTTTGTAAATGATGTACCCATTTAGTGTAGAATATACGATAAAGTAGCATGTCCACGTTTGGGGGCCCTCTCACCCTCAACAGCGGTGCCTGCTAGCCGTGCGTAATGCAGCCTTCAGAGGCTTCCGCTCAGCCCTTTCAGACTGAGCAATCGGATCTCAATTAGGTCTCAATGTGGAAACTGGAGACACATATTAATACCAGGTGTGAATGCAATCAGGTTAAATCATATCAGGAGACAATCTGGATATGAGAGGAATTGTAATGCAAGGTTTAAGGGCAGTCTAAGTGTGCTGCCTTTTGAAGAGTCGTGCAGACTAAAGTAATACGACCTTGGTTCATTGGGCTGGGTGGCAGAGAGGAAGGAGAGTGTGTGGTCCGTAATAGTCTCTGGTTCACTAGAGTAGACAGCAACATATTCCCTCATGGCTCTTGGCGTTGGAATTAAGAGTAGATTCAAACTACAGTAATAACATTTCTGATGTATGACATTTATGCTGCCCGATCTGCAGCAATTCATTTCTGGAGTTCCTTTTTTTCTTATGCCTGAGCAGCTGCTTCCTCCTCCCATTTTTTTTCTAATTCTTGTCTCCGGGCTGTGTTAGAGTGCACTGCATTTAATTTCCCTGTGTGTATTTTCCACTCTTATGTTCATGCATGTGGAGTGCACATTATTCACTCTGTTGGTTAATCTCGGCAAAATTGTTTATCGGTGTGTCTGTGTGTTCGCACCTGCATGTATGAGCGTATGTGTTTGCATTGGAGGTAGTGCATCACACCTTGCATCTCTAAATCAGTTTGATTGCTGTGGCATTTTACTTTAACCGACTCTCACCATATTCACTTAGCCCTTTAATTCTTCTTAAATTGATTGCTTCAGACAAAATGGAAACTGCTTATCTTGTATGTCTGGTTGCTGTCAAGATGCATGATTTGTCCTCCACAATGAAATCAAAGGAAGACAGAGGAATGGTTTCTGTATTTCAAATATGTCCGTCCATCTATCTCCTATACGCTGCTGTTCAGAGTGGTGGAATCAAAGAGATTGAAGGTGCTCGGAAATATGGACAAAATATGTTATCAAGATATAAGGAATCTTATTTTCACCAGGATATATAGCATGACACATTAACTTTTCAAGTGAAACCTTAGAGAAGAATACATTGACATTCCAGCCATACTATGTTTTCAGGCATGCACACGTGGTAATGAGATTAAGACAATAGTTTGATTGAACAAAACTGGGGTTTACCCATAAGCATAATTATGTGGTGTGGTTATTTTAGCCATAACCAAAAATATTCCCTTAATTCTCACTATGAATATCAGATTCTCTGAGAAATTTGAGTAATTTTTGCCAATATAGGATTTAGTCACAATATCATTCGGTTGAAATGCTTAAATTATGATATTGAATTATTGCCCAGTTGCTGTTTTTATTTGTCATGTTTTGGAGCAGAGCAGGGTTGACCCAAAGGCAGGACAAAAAGTCTTGAACAACAAAAATACCTTTAATTCAAGGTTTTAACAGGCAAATCAGGGCAAGTCAAAACACAAAATAACAAAGCTCTCCAACACAAAAAACAAGACACAGCTGGGGAGGGAAGAAAACACACAAAGGCACCGGGTGAACACAATCAGATAATACCTATGTTGCAAATGTATTATCTTTTCAATTTACACACGGCATCTATTGCACGTCTGTCCGTCCTGGGAGAGGGATCCCTCCTCTGTTGCTCTCCCTGAGGTTTCTCCCATTTTTCCCTTTAAACTGTGGGTTTTCTCTGGAAGTTTTTCCTTGTACGATGTGAGGGTCTAAGGACAGAGGGTGTCGGTATGTCATACTGATATTCTGTACAAATGTGAGTCCACTGACAAATGTAACATTTGTGATATTGGCTATTAAATAACCACTGATATTGATTGAGATAATCAAACAGGATGAAAACCAGAGACAGGAGAGTTAAAACAGACATAACCAGGGGTGAAAGGCTTTTCAAAATAAACAGGAAACCGGTGTGCAAGAATTGACACTTTATTACTGATTGATTAACGCAAATAATATCTGAATCCACCAAAAAAGGAAAAAGTGTCAAAGAGCCCCAAAAAAAAAAGTTTGTTTCTTCAGTCTTTGAGCGTATTATGAGCCCCAGTGCAAACTGGAGTCCCTTAACCAGAAATGATTTACTCCTGTTGCCCCAGGACCCCTGACATGAGTCATCTGGGGGCCCGTGTTACAGGCCTCATTCCTCTTTCTCTTGGGCAAGTTTGAATGGTCACGTCGATAAATGATATGCCGATCACCTTGTGGCTTGCCAACGCCCACTGTGTCAAGTGTCCTAGTTGGGTTGCCGTACGGAGTTGTCAGTTATGGCAGGGACCATCTCGCACATGCACAGTACAGATCGGGCAGGGGGCGATCGGCACAGCGTAATTAAAGTTTCAAAGTTTTTGGGCGGTCTGCAAATTCCAACAGGAGTCATTTGGGGGACCCTGGGTGAACAAGGTTGGGACCCCTGGATTAATGTATAAAAGCAGTGTCGGCCATATCCAACGCAGCCAAGCGGAAGGTAAAAAATGCTAATATGTTTTCTTAAATGTCTTCTTAAGGGTCTCCACTGCACCATGAAGGAGGAAACGCCTCGGCGCTTTGAGTCCGTTTCGCTCCTATGATCTTCTCTTATGGCGATGTAAGTTCCCGTGATGAAGCCGATGAACCGCGATGAGGCTAATGGCGGGTTTTTGAGTTGGGTGGACAAGAGGCGGAAAGACCCTCCGTGTGGAATAGTGATCTGCAGGATGGGGCGGGAGGTCAGGCGCCAGAAACTGGCTGCTTACCGAACTTTCTTTCTTTCCATTTTCACATTGAGGTCAAACTGAAGAGGACACTTGAGGGACGCACATCCATCTAGAGCAGAGGTGGCCCAGTACGTTCGACCGCAGGTCGACGGTCGACCGCGGGGGGCGAATGTGGTAGATCGCGAGTCTTCATTTCGTTAAAATAGACAAAACAGGTATTTGATCCCTCTTCCCTTGGCCCTCCCTGCCCCTTAATCAGGAGTTTACTTGATTGACAGAAAAAGCGACCTATCGCTTTCCGCAGTCTGTGTAACCCAGAATGCAAAGCGATTACAAATCAGTCAAGTGCCGGGAAAGACTCAAATTGAGTTAAACGAGAGCAAACAACAAAATGAGTGCGGGACCGAGCAAAAGCTGAAGATCATATCATTCCCACAGAAATGGGAGGAAGAATATTTTTTGGTGTACTGTCATTGTCACAGTTCAAAGGTTATTTGCCTTATTTGTAAAGCAAGCGTGCTCTGCCAAAGAAAGGTAACGTGGAGCAGGCATTATCGGAGCGTTTACAAGGCATATGGACAGCGACTACTCGAGTAGCGGTTTTAGAAAGAGAAAGGTCATGCATTATGCTACAAAACCTTATCTCGCAAGTCTTAGTTCGCCAACTCGCTACTCGGAGGGTTAGTCGCTTCAATATGCCTTGTAACGCTCCGATATGCCTCTCCACGTTACCTTCTTTGGCAGAAGCAACGCTTGGCTTTACAAATAAGGGCAATAACCTATTGAATGTGACAATGACATCACAAAAAATATCTTCCTCCCATTCTGGTGGGACGTTATATGTCTTCAGCTTGTTTGCTCGGTCC